>NC_134279.1:62584647-62886010 GCF_949628215.1 Phalacrocorax aristotelis | reverse complement strand
TATTTAGTTATTGACTTATGGTAGTGGGAAACAAAAAAGATAAATACTAATCCTGTACCTACCCTCTCCCCTTTCACAGGCTCAGCTTCACTCCTTCACTCCAGACTCCTCCCTGTCTTATTGTTACCACTGGCCACACTCGGTCCCTTCAGCAAGGAATCAAGTGGCACAGGGAGAGAGAGTTATTGTCAGTATGTAGTGGTTTCTCTGTCACTCCTTCCTCCTCACATCTTTCCTCTGTGCCAGTGTGGGTCCCATGGGATAGCCAGTACACCAAGCAGATCCCAATTAACTGGAAGGAGGCAAACACATAAATAAAAAGGGAAAATGGGGAAAAAATAAAGAGAATTTCAAAGTAAAGCATACTAAGAAGAAAAAAAGAGAAGAATATTTTATTAAATTGAGATGTAGAGAAAGGAAGGGAACAGCAAAATGGAGAAAAACAAGTATGAATTGTCATGAATCAAGGTACTAATCATGTGTGTCATTAGTAACTGTAATATAGGCACATGGCATGGTAGAGCTCTGAGGAAAAAATTACAATAATTTTAAATCAGTGGTTGCTTTTGACTTGAGAATAACACCTTTACAAATATGGTGTTTTTAACATGAAGTCTGTGAAGCTCTTACTGCATTCCTTAATAAGCTATGCAGTTTTCGTAAGCCAGCTGGGGAAAACAAAATTAAAATCATAAATGTGATAATTAGACAAGCACAGTGATTTGTCTGATATAACCTACTGTAAACATTAGAAATACCATCAAACTGTGCCAAAAGGGCAAAGGAACAGAAAGTTAACCTTTGGTTTCCACTTTAGTACATTCAAACCTATCCAGTATGATAAAAAATTAAATTACTACACTTAAATTATGAGGTTTCAAAGGATGCAGCTGTGAAGGTTGATCTAATGTAATTGAAAAAGCTTATTTTATTGATCCACCATTCACTCAGATTCTGATTACAATATCTGAAACTTATGGTAGTGGAGAAATACAGTGGCCTCTTTATTTGATTAATTAGGAGAAACAAAGAAAACCTGTTACATAGGATACCATAGGACCATGTATCATCAAAACTGTATTGAAACTCAGACAGTCATATATACTTTTAAAACCTACCTTTTGTTCTACTACTGCTTCACTTGGTAATGATGGACTGAGATTTTTCATTTTTAGGCTTCAGTTTTCCCATCCAAAACAGTATGAAATAAATTTCTACATAAATATACAGCCCATTTCAAATGCTATTATTTTATTTTAACATAAGCTATTTCTGCAAAGCCTTATCTTTATGTTAGCTAGATACCACAGAAAAGCTAGCCTTTCAGGGAGTCTGAACATGCTGTGGTTTTTTTGTTGTGTTTTTTTTTTTTTTTATTTTAAATTGTCTAGACAGGAAAATTCCCTTCCCTTCCCTTCCCTTCCCTTCCCTTCCCTTCCCTTCCCTTCCCTTCCCTTCCCTTCCCTTCCCTTCCCTTCCCTTCCCTTCCCTTTCCCTTTCCCTTTTCCCTTTCCCTTTCCCTTTCCATTTCCATTTCCATTTCCTTTTCCCTTTCCCTTCCCTTCCCTTCCCTTCCCTTCCCTTCCCTTCCCTTCCCTTTATCCTTTTTCCTTTTTCATTTCCCATTTCCCATTTCCCATTTCCCATTATTTCCCGTTTCCCATAATTTCCCATTTCCCATAATTTCCCATCATTTTATCCTGTGTTTCTGACTCATTAGGTCTGCCAGTGGAAACATCAACAAGTCCTCCTTGAAATTTTTTTCTGCAGGAAAAAGGAACAGGAGTTATTACTGTTGCTGTAAACTGAATATACATAGGTCAGCAGGGCACCAAGTATTTACTCTTGCTTTTCAAGTGTAGACCTTTACAAGGCTGCGTTAGCAAAGTCAGAAATTCTGAGGCTGCATCCCACCATTCTTACTGAGGATTATTGACATTTTCCCCATTATAAAATGAGATCAACATCAGTACAGGAATAAATAGGAATAAATTGGGTCATACAATCTCATTTCTTACTTTTGGATGCTTTGTCTGTTCTGTGGTTTGTATATTTTATTTTTAAACTGTAGATTTAGGAGGAGAACGATGTTTGTTCATTTTCCTGAGAAAGTGTGAAGTGGATATTTTGGTTCTCATTTTATTAGTTGTATGAGGACAAATCAAAGGTTTTACTGAACAGAATCCAGACAATACCTTCCATATTCAGAAGTACCCTGAAGCTGTGTTTAACTTTAAACATTTATTTAAGTCCCACAGAGAAATTATTTGCTGGAGTGTTTGACTCTGTCTTGTAAACAAAGGTGTCTACTGCCATCTGAGATGGCCTGAGACATTTAAATGGGGCTGACATATTTGACGAAGAGCCTACAGGAGAGATGTTCCATGCTGCACTCATAGATGGACATCAGGCAGGATATCCCAAAGCAATTCAAATGGATGTTGACTTCTTGTCAACACGGAGTAAATGAATTGAACCCATTGTGTCAATACCTTCTTCAATGAAATTAAACTTAGGGAGAGGTTAGGCTCTCAGCACTTTCATATATATAAATGGTATGTAATGTTGAAATGTATGCTTCTGGATGAGAACCTATTTTTGTGAACATAGAGAGTGACAGATTGTGAAGGTGTGAGGGACAGTAATTTAGAAACAGAGAGGCTAATTCTGTAGAACTGAAGTGTTTCAAATGCAGGAAGATTTGGGATTAAAGGGAATTAACCACCAGTGGACAAAGGAAAAATAATCCCCAAAGCAGTGAAAAGTGACACAGACAAGATGTGAAAATGACTCTGAACTGCTGCTATTATTCTGATGCAATGAGAAAATTGAAACCCTAAATCTGTCTGCCCAGGACAGACTGACAGAGTAGCCCTGATGAAAGAGTCTCAAACTTTATTTAGTACAGTTTCCTTAGAAACAAATTTGGCTGGGTATTTATGAGTACCAGTACCTCATAGCTGTTCCTTTTCTTCAACTTCTGAGGGGAGGATGAAGGAAAGACCTTCAGGCTTGAGGAGCATTTGACTGCAGGAAATATTATAACATTCTTCCTTAGCTACATTAGGTAAAATCAAGAAGTTAAGAACCAAAACCCAGTCAATGAAGAGAAAGGATGATTTGGGTTTTTTTCCCCATAACAATGGCAGAACATTTTTTAAACTAAACTCAAACTACACAAAATGAGGAATTTGAAGAGGATTTTGCACAAACCGCATTTGTCTTCTTACATGTCTAAACTTTATATCTCTGTGTGAATTAGGTTTTCTAGTTTATTGATGAATTCCTCTCAGAAATAGCAACTGCTCACACATTTTACATAGAAATTGGTAGTACACAGCATTCTGGTATTTATTGATAACCATCAAAAATCCAATATAATACCACTTCACAATCTGATGGTATTCTAAGTCAGTGAAGTGTATCTAGTTATGCCATGTATTGTCCAAAGCAAATGGTAAAATATGCAGTGTTTGTTACTTACTTCAGTGGCCAAGTTTAAAGAAGGAGCAAACAAAATGAATTTCAGATGTTACAGAGGAAATAAAAAAGATATTTTGAATACTGTCTGTGTTGTAACATCACAAGAGAAGCCAGAATTATTTCTTTACATTTCAAACTAATTTTCTAAATGTTTTACCTGTTCAAGCTAGTAAGGGATAAATTGTTGAAAAAAAATTCTGAGATAATGTACCTAAAATGAAAACTGCAACAGGATATAAAAAAGGACATTTAAGACTGAGAAATCAATGAATTTTCTTGTAATGACTGTAAAGTGATATCCTTCAGAATTGCTTTACACAGTTTCAAATTGTTTCAAGCCATAGACTGTTTAGAAGTACACCAGTTTCCAAAGAAAATATTGGTTCCGAAATGAAAGCATTTGCAAAAGGCATGCCTAACTTCAAAAGGAATCAGTGAAGCACAAGGAAACTATAGAGAAATTCTTATTATGCAGAAAAAAAATGTAATAAAAAAATCAAAGTAAATGAAGTGCATTTGTAATATTTCTGATACTGAATTAAAAAAAAAAGTTCATGTTTTACCTATGGTGGTGCACTGTTTATACATTCCTCATTCCAATTTCATCATTCAAATGGGCCCTGAGAGTAATAGACTGACCACTCCTAGACGGAAAGATATTCTTTGGAATATTTCAGTAGAAAAGAAATGATGATTCTGTAGTTCTAACCAGATCCCAGTTTATGTTTTCCCTTCGATTCCTACATTTGCAAACTTTTGACCTTGCAAAGGAAGAAATATTTCTTCATATCTTTCTGTGAAATCTGGTTTATAGGACTATGTCAGATCAGATGTCATATTTTATCTCACAAATACTAGGTTTTCATTACTAGACAGAAACACATAATGTGTTTTGGGATACTTGGAAAGGAAATTACCCCTTAACTATTATGTGTTATTAAATTGTTCCTAATTTAAATTTTATATATTCTAATTCCCCTAATTTTTCCGGAATACATGAACATATGCTGAATTTCCTCTAACTTATTTGTACATGTTATCATTATTTCAAATGAGAACATGTACAAAACCTATTTTCTGTCTCTGACCAGTCAATATTTTGCATGGTTGATAATACCTTGCAAACTTGGTTCCCTGTGTTTAAAAGACAGACTCTGTAAGACTGTCATATTTACCTGAACATGAAACCTCTGCACTGGGCTGAAAACAGCTTCTGTGGGCACGAATGCAGACACACTGAGAATCCTCTCAAACAATAAAAGGAAATAGATGAGGAATTATGTCATGAAAGACCACCCTTCAGGGACAGAAGCGTGGTTGTCCAGGAAAAGCAGGTGTTTGCCTTACTGCCCCTTCCAAATACTGGGCCCCTGAGGGCACTAATAAGGCTGTCTGGCCTTCCCATTCCAGCCTATTGGGAGCCCCATCTTAGCCCCCTGGCTGGGGTCACCAGTCCCTGCCCCAGGGATGCAGTAGGATACAGGTTTCCAGATCCACCACTACCCTTCACTGTCTGCACCCAGTGGGACCTCTGTGGCTTCTGGTATCCTGGCACTATCAACATCTGATGGCTTCAAATATTATTATCTGAAATGCATTTCCATAGGAATCAGGAGCACCAAATTATTCTTGTAATAAAGTTTTGCATTTCAATGGTTATAATGTGAATTTTACTATGCAATTAAACTGTAAAATCAAGGATCTGAAATATAGGACTGTTAGAAATTGAAATAATTTCTGCAACCTAAATTCACCTGCTTATATACATGCAGAAAGACATTTAAGACCTGACCATACACTTAGGATCCTTGCTACAATCAGTGCTTATAGTTGCAGAAATTATGTGTATTTATATTGAAAGCAAAGAGAAAATGAGATAAAGTTCTTATAATTAAGGTTAAAAAAAACAGAGATGTGTATTCTTTTCCTGACTTTTGTTTCTGATCTTAACAAAGTTCTGCCTGAAAATATTTGTAATGCTGTTTCTTTGCTTTACAGAAGCAACTTGAACCCATATTTGCAGAATTTCTGGGTTCTTTCACTGCAGTTTAAACTAATTGAACCTGTGCTTTGCATGTATACAGCTGTATTAAAATGCTGAGAGTGGTAAAAAAATCAAGTTCATACTCTTCCACACTTGAAGAGCAAAAGACACTTTTTTTCTTAATTTTGGTTTTCATCTCTACTTCTAGACAAAACAAATGGAAAACTAGTGCCACCTAATCTCAGGGTAGCTGTGAAAATGGATTAATACTTATCTAGGAAGTGTTTTGATGTTATAATAGTAGTTTTAAAAAAGTACCACTACAAATTATTGATTTTGTATGAGATGTAGGTTTGGATAATACATGGTAAATAAGGTCTAGTCAAAAAAAGGTTTTTAGAAAGCTGACAGAAGGAGATACAAAGAGATATTACTCTATGAGGTGTGATTCTGGGGGGAAAAACAATACAACTACATTCATTTGACATACAGGAGGGAAAAAATAAAGTTGTGTTATGAACTTTCTCTTTTTCATGCTTGTTAGAGCTCAAATTCAACCTTAATATTCTTATAATGTAGGACCAAGTAATTAAAATTAGTTTGTAAGCAAGAAGAAAGTAAGCCATGCTTTTGAAAAAGGGGTTATTCAATTAAAATTATTATTTACTGAAATATTTTTTTAATGGTTTCTAAACCCAGCCATCTGGTAATATAAAAAGAAAAAAAGAAGTTGACTCTCCCTTACAAGGAACGAATTTGAATTTCAAAATCATAGGATTGCTTCATAATTGCTTGAAGTTGAACATTATTTCAGTTACCAGCAATCAGCTGTTTAAAAATAGTGTCTTTAAATCATCGATCTATATTTTTTTCTGGGCCATTTTCCCCTTAAAATTGACTTGACATTTAAAACATCAGCTTTTTCACAGTGTGCATCCTATCTGCAATTATGCTGCAGCCCACTCAGCCACTCAGCTCTGTCCTTGCTATAGCAATAAACCTGTTAAAAGAACACGTGCTTATAGATAAAATGAATAACAATCCAGTACACATGCAAAAAAAAAAAAAAAAGTAAAAGAAAGAAAAAACAAAAGAAAAGGGATAAAACAGGAAGATTTGTTAAATAACTGAATAACTGGACCTCCTTACAAATGCCCATCACACCATAGGGTGTAGTATATAGCATTTGTACGAGACAGGCATATTATATAATGGAGTCTCTCCCCTGCTTGAGTAATTACAGGATCAACAGTAATCAACCTCTCTCATACAAGAATATTAATATAGTGGAAACACTAACTTAATCTTATCTCATATATTTCATTTTTAATATGCAGCCACAAATTAGTAACAGCGCTTGTGTCCTTTGTCATAACTGGATAAAACTTTATGTTAGCAAATTATGATAAAAGGTCTAGGTTTCCCTGCTTGCAAATTTTATTTGGAGAGTAGCCATTGCAAAGACTCTAAATAAATGCATCATGGATCATGGTACGTGTGTTTGACCAACCTGTTTACATACAAATTCTATAATTGTTCATTTTCTAGAGTAATTTACAATGGCATATAGAGGAAACCGGGCAAGTGAGCCTGCAGTGTGTTCTGTGACCATGTGTCTACACAAGTTGTGGTACCTGCGCCAGCTAGTTTAAAGTTTACTTAAGTATTTCTGTTCTACTGAGCGGCCAGTTGTGTAACTGAGATGCAGACATGATCTCCACTTTGCTTCATTTCTTCTGTGTTGTTTTTCAAATCTCATCATGCAATTCATACTTTCATATAAATTGATATGGAAAAAACTGAAAGTATAATTCCAAGTGTATTTACATGCATACAAGTATTTTAATGAACAATGTAAACTGTGAACCTTTGTTTAATTAATTCCATGTTTTCTATTTGCATTCACCTATACTGAAGAAGCTTTAATGTTTTCACTGTACTCTGTGATTTGCAATGCTCATGTATTTGCAATAATAATGATACAGTACAATCATGCTGAAGCCTTTACCTCAAAGGAGGTATTTTGTGCATTTCTCCTCCAGTCAGCATATAGCAATTTTCATGAAATCTGTAAGAATTTAGGCTGAAATGTGTTTGGAATTCACCTACAGGTTGAAAACCTGAAAAGTAGAAACTGATAGACAAGAAGAGGCACGTAGGAAATAAGAAACTAGACTAAACTGAAAAGAAACCATACATCAATTTTGTTTTCTATTCAAAAGTTTCAAAATTATGTCTGACTTCATTAACCTCTTGAAGAAAACTCCCATTGTAAGATAAAATGCTGAAGAAAGAACATCCCTAAATGTTGCCAGATAAACATGAGTTTTCTTGCTGTAAGAAGTTGCTTGCTTTATTCAGAAGTTGGTGGCAGACAGACAAACTTCCTTCCGAGATGTTAAGACTATACCATAAAAAATCCTTAATGTAGTTTTCAACAGTTCTGTTTATCCCCCTGGGGATAAAGGAACCTGCTGTTTTGAAGTGTCAGATTTCACACTGTGTTGCAGTGAGTTATTTTTATTTATCTTCCATTCTATGTTTTTCTGAGGCATATACAATAGTAATCTTCAAAGAGCTATTTGTATTATTCCAAAATTCTTTTTTGTATTTAAGCCTTGGTTTGAAGAACCATCCAGAAAAAAAAAAAATTATATAGATTATGTCCTGGACATTATACTCAGACTGTACACATCTAATAGATTTTTCATTATTTTTCTTCACCTTTTGGAAGACAAAAAAGCCTGTCATTCTAAATCAGATTTTAAATGGTACAGTATGCTATTTGAGAACAGAAGATGTTTGGGTCACATTTACACTACAGCTTACTTTCTACTTTGTGTAGATAAGAAATATGCAGGTTGTTTTCTTATCAATTATCTGCAAAGATTTGTGGATACTGAGATGGCCTAAGGCCAATTCTCTCCCATGCTTAGGTTCTCCCCAATCCAGCAACAGAGGCAGAGCTGCCCACAGTCAGGAAAGGAGTTGTAGTGTGCTGAATGCATGCCACAAAGACTGGTGATGCACACAGTACCCAAGTGTCTTCAGTAAAATATATGTTGGTCATAATGTCCTTTTGGAATCCCCAGTCATTAAAAGTGACAGGTATGTTGCGCACAGGTAGGCAGTTCTAACGTCAGGTCTGTGAGGAGTTGTTTTCTGGCAAGAGAATCCTCTGGGTACCTCTAGCCCAAACTATCCCTATTCATTTATTTCCCTTACTGACCATGGGTGACTGGAAAATCTGACTTGTAATTTGAAAAAAAAAAACCCAAACCAATACCAAAAGTCATATACATGAAAAAGCCCTTCCTGCCCCACTTGAATGAACGGAGAAAAAAAAATTTCTTAAAATTCACATTTTCTTGAGAGTCTTGAAGCTGAATTTCCATCAGAAAGTCATTAAAGTAAGAATTGCCCAAATATAAATGCTCCTTTTCTGATAAGTAGAATTTTTAGCTGCTTGTACAGCTGAGCCCTGCAAATCTCTTTAGCATGTATTTAATTTGAAGTAAAACTACCGAAAGTAAAAAGAATTCTTCTCATAAGGGCTCATGGATGTATCTAAGAATCTATAAACAGGTTTGTAGCATGACATCTTAGTCTTTGGCTAGATGTCAAGGTAACAAATCAGTACTTACCTGATTCATCAGTGACTTTATTTAAAATCTGAACTATCAGCATGGATATGAAACTTGAGTAAGTAGATGTTTTCACTCATTTATAGGCATGTATTTAAGTGCACATAGCAGAGCTGTAATAGAAACACTGATCTGTGTTCTTCACCTGCTTCTGGAAAGTTGTTTTGGGGAAAGAAGTAGGATACAGCAATCTTGGGAATTACTGTTAAAATGATAAAAGTGACAAAAGGTGGGAAAATATAGATTTTTCTGTAACAATTGTTGATGCAGTTATAAGCTAGGATATAATACTATCTCTTCATATTTAACCTTATGTATATGTATTTTCGCAGTTTAAGTTTACTGTGTGCACATAGAAAACAGCAGATTTATTCTGTTCTATTTTTCTACTTTCTAAGCAACGTAATTAGAAAGAGATCTTCCTAGAAGACTTTATATCAAATATGGAATTACAGCCATATCCTTCATCTTTCAGTTTTATGAAACACATTAGCACTCACTGCAGAGGAGACAAAGTAGCTGAACTGTGCTTTGTAATAATAAATTATTAAACTGTCCCTTTGCATCTATTGGTGGTAATGGTTATCAAGCTTTTCTGGGTCAATGTTATTTTTCTTCATGAAAATGGCTTATTTCTCCTTTGACTTTCAAGCATTCTTATTTTATGCATTTTGTGATTTCCGTAATTTTTTGAAATTCTCCCCTCATTTGATATTTGAATCTATGCTATTCCCCACTGTGTCATTGTACTTCTCTCTACTCTTGTGCTGTGCTGTCCTCAGGCTAACATGAATAGCATTATGTACGTATCTGAGGTTAGATGCAAATCTAGACTAACATCTTTCTGTGAACATGGCCTGTAACAGCCCTGTTATGTCTTAAAAACGTTCAGATACTGTAATCTGGGATAAACTTCATGCATTACAAATTGCTATACTGCGAGAAATAATGCATATTCTCATAGCAAAAAGTAGAGGGTATATTTATATATATGTCTGTCTGACACTTGCATCCTATAGGCAGTAAAGCTCCCTCTATGAAGTAACAGGTCCAGATGCACAAGCATTTAGGAACCAAACCCAAACTGGTGCTTAGATGCTGCGAGAATGCAGCAATGGTTGCTGTTACAGGAAAAGGACTGAGAACCAGTATTTTAAACAGTAAATCCACAAAGGGGGAAACCAATGTCTGGTCTTAATTAAGAAGTAGTGTTGAACTAGTTGCTTCAGCAGTTTCTATGAAATTAAATAGTTTATAGATTCATGTGGGCTAAAAGATCCAAACTCAGTTCACAATGAAATGTGGCATGGAATCACCAAAGGGAAAAGCATGGCTGGAAGTCCTGAGGGTAGGCTGTTCCATGAAGGAAGGGGAGCTGGGAGCGAGGATGGTAACAAAGCAGCAAGGCAGCTGGAGCAGTGGCATCACCTGCAAGGTGTAAGGACATTAAACCAGGAAAATCAGGACCAGAACCACATCTGGAAACAGGCATCAGGGCCAGTCTCAGGTCAGTGATCATCCAGCAGATGAGTCAAGGTCACACCAGAAAGTCATGTCCAGGTCTGGGTCAGGGAGGTAGAGGACCAGGTACAGATGTAGCTGTCACAGCTGTGATGTAGCTCAGGTGGGGACCAATACAGAAAGCCTCTGACTATGTACAAAGAGGTTAAGACTGTCACTTCTAACTCACTTCCCAACAGCTCTTGTCAGTGAGGGAGCTGACCTTGGCCTCAGCCATCCGAAGTCCTTAATTTACCTTAACTAAAGTCATGGAACAGGAGATGCCCTCAGGACACTGTCAGGGACCAGTTTAAGCTCTGTTGTGGCAATGGATTGTTTAGTAAACCACAGGAGATCATATCAAGCCTAGAGAGTGTCTTTTGTATATCCAAAGACCGTTACTCATTTTAATTAAGAAGTACAGCCAGAGTTAACTCCTGGATGAAAGTGAGTAAAATGAACTTCGTGATGAAACATTAAATCTGCCTGAACTCCATGGAATAACTGAAAGGAGAACAGGTTAAATGAGCTAACAAGCTTGTCCAAGATGAATATGCAAGGATAGTTCCTGAGGGCTAAGTCCTGAAACGTGTTCTGTGAGGGAAAGGACATTCTTTCTCATGGATGGGTGCTTTTATCAGAGTCTCCAAACAGAAATGCAGCATAAGCCACAGGACTGAAATTGTGACTGCCAGCTTGTAAGAAGCAGGCAGCAGATGAAGTGAAGTGAGAGAGAAAGAGGGAAAGAGAGATTTTTGTGAGGTAATCTTGACATAATCCAATTAAATGTGATTTCTTTTTCTTTTTGTTCATCTGTATCTTTATGAAATTTGTTACTCTATTATCTATCTTGTATGAATAGATATTCTTATTTACATTTTGTCTTAACCTGGATGTCATTTAATGTTCTTGACCTTAGGAATGGGAAGAATAACTTGGGACACAACAGCAGGTAAAGCACTCAATTAACTGCAGTATACTTCTTGTTGTATCAAAGGCTAGGAGAGATCACCAGTGCTATTTGCATGCACCAGACAATTGCCTTCAAAGGGATAAAAAAAAGTATAATTTTTTATCAGATTTTTAATCACTAAGAATGTTCTGGGGTTCACTCATGAAGAATGCAATGTATTTTTTGCTTCTTTCTTTTTAAAAATAGAAGTAGATTTATTTTATTTTCAGTAATAATTTCATTATGATAAGACATGTGTCTTCCTTGCATTGGGTTTTAAATCTTGATTGTGCTACTCATTCACATTAAAAATTCCAGAGAGAAATTAAGTGCACGTCATTCTATACTTTCTGAAGACCTAGGGATCATAGGAAAAGATCTGGTCCATCTTCAAAAGCAGACCCACTTCTGTACCTGCAATTACTTTATCTCAACAAAAGTAATGCAGTTAGAATATTTCAGTGGAATGCTTGAGTGCATAAGGCAGCAGGGGACTGAGGTTCTTAGAAACCCCTTTTAAATCCTGTAGAACATATGAATTGTGTAATCTCAGTCTAAAAAAAAAGTTCTAGCTCCATTCAGAATACTTAGGAAAAGACTGCATGTAGAGTGAGTTGGGATTCATATAATAAGAGTAAATAATATTTGAATTCCATGGTAATTCAGTAACAGCATCACTGATTTTTCTCAAGATTTCTCCCTGTTTGTTACATGCAGCCATCCAGTTAGAAAACTGAAACAATTTGGGTTATATGCTCAGTTACAAGTAACCACTGCAATTTCATTGTACAAAGTAAACTGTTCACAAAGAGTTTGTGGAGTTTCAGATAATGCAAACAAAGAAAAGAACCAAATGTATATTCTAGGCTGTGAAAAGAATTGCAGTGTGTCCGTGGACATGATGCAAGCACTGTGTAATACTTATACTAGGACTTCTTCACTTAAATTTATACTGATATAAACATAAAAAGAATCCAAATTTACAACTTCATGGCTTATACAGAGTTAAAGTATAATGGATGATGAGGAAGAACAATCTTGTTCCAGGGAAAAAATAATATCCTGTGATATACTCTTCTATTGTGTTGGCTGGTATATACAGAAATGTAGCTAATGCAATACACTCTGGCATCAGTGCCTCTTCAAGGCTGGAGCAGAGGCACTGAGGTACTGTGGCACACAGCCACATGCTTGGCTTTTAGTCTTGTATGTGACTATTTGCACTTGCTAATGCTTTCTATAGAGCACTATTTTCAAACAGTTTATGTTGTGAATTGAGACCTTCATTCCATTAATGATTATGCCGCCCAACAAAATCAGTTCCTGGAAATATATTAATTATTTGCTTTTTTAAGCCACTTTGACAATTATATTTCCTCCTCTTGGTTAAATTCAAACTATTTGCCTTGACTAGACATCATTTATGTTGTGTGGCTAGACATTCAAATTATTGCCTTTGTTCATCAATTTAAATGAAAAAGTAGTTTTACGCAAGAAAATAACAATAATGAATGTTCAATGACTGTTTAGATGTATAAACATTAGTGATAAACTAAATTTAATTTGAGGATCACAATTCTAAACACTTGCAAATAACGCTAAGCCTCAAGCACATACTAAGAGGTTATTCTAAATTTGGAAGTTGATAGACAAGCAGATAACTCCTATTTAAACATTCAAAATATCCACAAGATGACAATGTTCTGTATCTCATTTTCTACCTCAAAAACACAATATACATCTTACATGAAAATAAACAGACAAAAAATTGCCAAAAAAGGGAAGAAAATATCTGGAACAGTACTGCCCTTTATTACCAGTGATACCTCTGGAAAACAGTTTGTTAATGGATCTGTCAGAATATGCAAGATTTAGGAAGAATGCATTCAGAAGAGCCGACAGTTATATGTACACAAGGTCATTCTCAGCTCAGTCTTTCTCATAATTCAGTTCCAAGAGAGTGGGACATATTCTGATCTCAGGGGCATCGGCATATATCCAGAGTAACTCTGCATCACTCAGTGCTTCTATGCCCAGTTTACACTGATATTACTGTAAGTCTTGGAGTGTGATTCTTATCTTGCATGAAGTGCCAAACATAAAATTTGTAAATCCAAATTGCAAAGCTATGAAGAAAGCCAAGCTGAGCTTAGAAATATGTGTTAAATGAACTCAGTAATCAAACTGTGAGACATTTTTAACATATGTTGAATTAATCTTTTCTGAATTTTCTTTCCCCATTCCAAGAGATGTTTTTTCCATCAGCTCTGGTGCAGTTGATTTACTATACAGATATATGCATATCGGTGAGGTTGAGGTTTTTCTTCTTTTCCATGCTATGTTTACCATTTTAATAGAAACATATTACCATATACATGCCAGAAAGAAATCTAAGAAAGAGTAATGTGACATATTATGGTGGGACGTATTCACTCATATAACTTGAGCCCTGTGAGGGCATTAAGCTGAGCCCTTCAATCACAAATGGTTCTAGGCCTAATTTTACCTTTATGCTCAGTTGTAATGTGGTGATTCATAAATGCTTAATTTTTTGATTTGATGTAATTATCTTTCAGTATCTTCATACGCCTCACAGAATTTGGAAATGTAGCAAATCCTCCTTCTCCTGATGACTGGATCTCTATATCTAAGCCCAATCTAGTCCAATAGTGACCCCATCCATAATCTCTCAAAATTAAGCTGTTCTTTGTGACTTGAATATCCAGATGAGTCTTGAGCGCTTTGTGGAATACAGCAGTAAATCAAAGTCTTTGTCCCCAAACTGTAGGTTGCTTCTAGCCTTTAACATACTCTTACTAGTAACCTACTGTTGTGGCTGCACCCTAAAATATAGCCCAAAATAAAGCCTTCGCAATGTCAAACAACTGTCCTTAATTTAGCTTTTGCTAACTTTGCAATAAACTTATTCTATCTCTTTTGCTTCCCAAGACTAAATGTAATTGTACCCACAATACTAAATATAACCTCAGTGACTCATACAGGAACAAATACTGAACTACTGCTTATCTCTCAGTACCTGCAAAAGCCAGTTGTGTGATCTGGCTGCTGTATAAAGATGAACTGAGATTTTCATGCAGTTGTGTGTGCATCTGTTCTTAAAACCAGTTCTATCTCCATTCTTAATAGTCAACCGCTGATAAACACCCAGTCAGGAAATGGCATTAAAGAGTTCCTAGTGTCTGTCAGCACATCTCCTCCTGGCTTCAGAGGTTTAGTAGGATGAAGACAGCGTCTGCTGACCAAACTGTAATTTTAAATGCAAACTTCACTCTAGCCTCAATATTTACTCTGTGATTCATCCTCATCTAATAGTAATATTAGCTTGTCCACTGAAAGACTCTCCATACAGGCCTGTCAAAACTGTGGAAGAAACCAAATTATTAGGCTTCTCCTGTCAAGGCTACGATACTAGCAGTTCTGAGGGCCACAAGCTGCTAGCTGGAGATTAGTATTAAAGCTGGTTTTTAAATTAGGACTTGAACAAGAGCCCTGTTTACTGCTGGCTCAGCGTTCGTGGGGTCCAATATAAACTCTGGAAACTGCGCTAGCAAATCCAATGCATGTAGGGGAATAGACAGGGATCGGCGACCGGAAGATCACGGGATGTGACGGAAAGATAGACTCCTCCCCATAGGAGTGGCAGGAACAGGAAGCGCAAGAGCTATATAAGCGTGTGACGCAGCTAAATAAACGGACATTTTGTATCCGTCATATTGATGTCTGTGCATTCACTGTCCCCAGGGTGGGTAGAGCCCTGTGTCCCGGAGATATGCGGCCCAAGATAAGTTCTCCCGTAGAAGCGTACAGCAACAAGTGGTGACCCCAACGTGATCGGCGGGGCGGCTTGGCAAGTTCGCCGGGGGGAAAAGATAGCTTGGGGCATGCAGGGGCGGGACGGGGAGCCGCAGGTCAGCGGGCGCGCCGTGGAATCAGTCGTAAAGGTACTGAAGGGATTGGGGAAGGAATATGGAACTTCGATATCGAAGGCGCCTACCTCAAAGGCCATCCAATGGATGATTACGCAGGGGCTCATACGGAGTCCCGCAGACATATTTAATAAAGATAATTGGGTGAGAATTAAAGAGGAGTTAGCCGACAGGGCTATGATGGGAAAAACCCAGTACATACAGCTCTGGGGAAAGATACACCGGTTACTATTGAAGGCTCGGGATGATCGGGAGACGTGGCGGCAGGCGCGCCGGGCCTGCACGGTGCTACAGGCGACAGTAGCCCGGAAATAGACCCAGGAGGGGCAGTGGGGACCCAGACAGGGGCAAGCATCGCGGGGGATGGGGAAGAAGGGGAGAGTTCGGACGGAGTAGCCTGGCCAACTGCTCAGTCTGAGGCTCCCAAGGAGGTGGATCGGGAAGCGGCGGTGTTCCCCGCTGAGCCAGCAGGACCTTTGGAATGCCCCCCTGCATACCCCGGGACGATTTGGCGCAGGCGCGGGTACCTGCGCGCGGGGAGGGTGACGGAGCGGAAGGAGAAAGATGATCAGTGCCGGAAGCAGCGCCGGCAGCGGCACCGCCCTCTGCCCGACCCTCGAGACTGGCTCCCGGGGCAACCCTTGGATGGGAGTCGGACGAGGAGGGGGATTGGAGTGCCTGGAGGGGAGGACAGGGGGGGTATAGAACAACCTCGAGTAGCAGCGAATCAGAAATTGGAGGAGAAACCGATGCCCACATGTGGGAAGACGGGGCAGATCGCCTGCAGCGCGCAAAAAAGAGGCATAAGGCAGCAGGGACTCGGAGGACCAGTCAGAAGGAGGGAGGAGAGGGACCGCCAAAAGGGGAGGTCCGGAGCGCTGCAGCTCCGGAGGGGTCCGCGGAGGACGTGCTGCGGCAGCTGCAGCAGGTTATGCGCGCACTAGGGGAAGTAACTCGGCGGCAGACAGGACTCTTAACGAAGGGGGCGCCCCAGCGACAGTCAGTCGAGTTACCTAACTGGCGGCTGATAGCCAGAGATTGTAGCCTTGATGGAGTAAGGATAGAGATGCCCGGGATATTCCCTGTCGGGATAGCTCCTGGAGGAGGGGCAGGGAGCTGCAAGCAGTCACGGAGAGTTCCCGCAGAGCGTATAGTGAAGTGGGCAGGTATGAAAAAAAAGTGGAACTTTGGCAAAAGATACAGCAAGGACTAGCAGAGCCATTTACAACGTTTTGTGACAGGATGCAGAAGGCCATTATAGAATCAGAATTGCCACCAGCAGCCAAGGAGGCAGTCCTTATGGATTGCCTCCGAAATCAAGCAAATCCGCAAACACAAGATATCCTCCGCACCCTGGCGGTGGGGGCTTCATTGGGTCAAACCATTAGGCATGTCTTGCGCCAGGAGGCGTTGAATCAGCATGGTGGTGCGGGAGCGCACGTCTGCCAGAACCCTGACTGTGGAAGCGAAGAAAGGGTGATGGTGCAAGCGGCCGGGGTGGGGCCGAGATGTCACTTGTGTGGACGGCAAGGGCACTTTAAAGCTGGGTGCCCGCTAGCGGAAAGGGGAGGACGTAATGGAGGAGGAGCGCGCCCAGTAGGGAGGTGCTGGGTATGTGGGAAGCCAGGACACCTGGCAAGAGATTGTCCAACCACAAAGCCGGGAAACGGCTAAAGGAGGGCGAAGCGAGGGGGATTCGCGCCTCCTGTGAGTCAAATGGCCCCCATCATGGTGCCAGTGCCAGGAGCTTGGCCCCCAAGGGGGAGTGAACCTTCAGGCAGGGGAGCAGAACCAGCAAGATTTGCAGGTTACAGCCCCCGCGTGGCCTTGGTCATAGGCTGTGACGAGAGACCCATGGCGGCGGTGATGATTACCCAGCAAGAGCCGAGTTGCCCGGCACGGATATGCCTGGGAATGTTAGTGGATACCGGGGCAGATGTCACAGTGATGCCACTCGAACGGTGGCCACCAACTTGGCCCCTTGCCATAGGAAAACGTATAATAGGGGTAGGAGGAGAACAACAGACGAGGGCTAGTACTTGCCCTGTGAAACTCGAAGTCATGGACGAGGAGGCAGGGAAGCTCCTCACGGCCGTAGTGACCATACTAGTAGCAGATGGGGTAGCAAGCCCCTTGTTGGGGCGAGACGCCCTTGCCCAGATGGGGATCGGGTTGAAAAATTTAGCATAAGGGCCACTGCCTCAGAGGGGCTTCGTCAGCACAAGTTAGTGTGGAAAACCGAACAGCCTGTCTGGGTGGAGCAGTGGCCCCTGACAGCAGAGAAAACAGAGGCTGTAAGAGCTATAGTAAAACGAGAGCACGAAGCAGGGCACCTAGAGCCCTCGATGAGCCCGTGGAACACCCCTATATTTGCTGTAAAAAAGAAAGATAAAAACCAATGGAGGATGCTGCATGACCTTAGAGCAGTAAATCAGCAAATGGAGGACATGGGGCCTCTCCAACCTGGCCTACCAGATCTGAGTGCTGTCCCAAAAGGATGGCGAGTCATTGTTTTAGATATCAAAGACTGCTTCTTCAGCATTCCGCTACATCCAGATGATAGAAAGAGATTTGCCTTTACTCTGCCCGCGGTGAACCGTGCAGAACCAGGTAGTAGATGGCAGTGGACAGTACTTCCGCAGGGGATGAAAAATTCTCCAGTGATCTGCCAGAGGTATGTGGCTTCTGCATTGCAGCAAGTAAGGCAACAGTATCAGGAGAGAATCTACATGATCCACTACATGGATGACGTCCTCATAGCTGTGCCCACTGAGGCGTTGTGTGAACAAGTCTTTTCAGACACCCAAAGGGGCCTTACGGGACAGGGCCTCAAGGTAGCTGAGGCAAAGGTACAGCGAGGACCAGTGTGTGGATTTCTGGGTGCTGGAATAGAAGGGGATTGCATACAAGCTCAGCCTATTAAACTTACACCTAAGGTTAAAAATTTACACGATGTACAGAAGCTGGTAGGAGCACTGCAGTGGTTGCGGACATTCGTGCGTGTCACCGGTGAGGAGATGCAACCTTTCTATGCGTTGCTGAAAGGGACCGACCCATGGGAGCCCAGGAGTTTAGACCCTGAGGCAGTCCAGCAGTTGCAGATGATAGAACGTCGAATGCAAAAGGAAGGAGTATGGCGGTGGGACCCCCAGGAGGAATTAATTGCAGGTTGGATTCTGACCGCCGGTGGAGGGTTAGGATTGCTATATCAAATACGGACAGGGGAAGAAAAGCCACTGCGATGGGTATATCAGAAGGTTCCCAAGGATGCATTCTCCACAAAAGTCAAGGTAGCCAGGGGAATGATTTGGCGTCTGCGACGGGAAAGCAAGGGAATCTTTGGGAAGGAGCCAGATAAGCTGACAGTGCCGTGGAATGGGGAGAAATGGCGGAAGGTGGTAGAGAGTGAAGAGGATATACAATTGGCAGTATACTCATACCCAGGGAAAATCGTCACAGGCACAGTACAGAGGTGGGCCGAGACAGCCAAAGTGGTGTATTTAAGTGTGGATAGTAGAGTTTTGGATACCCCTCACCCAGGACCAACATATTTCACAGATGCTTCCTCGAAGACGAACGGAGCGGCGGTAGTGTGGAAAGAAGAGAATAGTTGGATGCGCCAGACGTATGAGGAGCAGGGTAAAAGTGTGCAGTGGCTAGAAGTGAAAGCGCTAGAGATGGCCCTGCGAAAGGATATAGATCAGCATATAAATGTGTGCACGGACTCTTTATACGTGTATAAATTAGTCACGTCCATGAAACGACAGGGTGTGCCACACACGGAAATTGCCTTGATGCTAGAGGTTGCTTTATCGCAGCGAGGAGCAACTGTGACAGTAATTCACATTTGCAGTCATCAGACGGGGCCTGGACCACTGATTGAGGGGAATCGCATGGCTGATGAGGCAGCCGCGGGAGTCTGGACGTTGACGGAGGCGAAGAAACTGCATGAACAACTGCACCTGGGTGCTAAAGCCTTGGCAAAGGAGTGTGGCATCTCAATAAGAGCAGCAAGAGAAGTAGTAGCCACCTGTCCTTACTGTCAGCACTCGCCATTGTGGGAGGCAGGAGTCAACCCTCGAGGACTGGAAGCAAATGCTATCTGGCAGACTGACTTTACTGAATGTCCACAGTCGGCCCCCGGACGGCACCTGGCAATTACAATTGATACGTATAGTGGAGTCATCATGGCTACTCAACATCGGAAGCAGACCGCAATGCAGTTGGCTGCGCATTGGACCACGGTGATGGCGTGGCTTAGAAAGCCCACCGAGATAAAAACAGACAATGGACCATGCTTTCGGGCTCGAAGTACCGAAGAATGGTGTAAAGCTTGGAATATTGTATTAAAACACGGCATTGCTTACAATAGCACAGGGCAGGCAATAGTAGAACACGCTCATTGCACCTTGAAAGCAAAAATAATACAGCTTGGGGAGGGGGAGGGGTATAAGGGAGCTATACCCATAGCAGCTCAGCAAACTATTTTAATGCATGCATTATATTCGCTTAATCATTTTATACGCGGGCACGAGCAAGTTACAGCAGTGGAGAAGCACTTTGACAAAGCTCAAGCAGACGAGCGCTATCCGCAGGTACGAGTAAGGTTCCCAGGCAGTGAGCAATGGGAGAGAGGATGGAAACTGAGATACCTGGGGAGGGGCTACGCCGCGGTTGAGAATGAAGGGCGCATAGAATGGGTGCCTGCAAAGTGTGTGAAAGCAGAACTGTGCAAGGATGTACAATGAATAATCCCTCTCTGAGTTGTCTCTTTGCAGGGTCTGCTGACATGGATCCCCACGCTAGCCGTACCATTGGGAAAAGAAATGAGCCTCTTGACAAGATCGCAAGCAATATTGCAACGAGAGCGACACTGGAAAAGGGCGGCAAAAGAGAGATATGAATTGGGACTGGATAGTAATAATTGGGGGGATCTTGTTGTGTGTAGTAACCATGGTTACTTGTGGGCTGCCATTGTTATGCTGTGTTATAAGACAAATCAGAGAGCGCCTGCAAGAGTTACATGAATATAGACCTGACTGCAATATGTATCGGCTTACGCAAGTAGCTTTGTAGAATTTTTCGTAGCATGGGGAGGGGGAGATGTAGGGGAATAGACAGGGATCGGCGACCGGAAGATCACGGGATGTGACGGAAAGATAGACTCCTCCCCATAGGAGTGGCAGGAACAGGAAGCGCAAGAGCTATATAAGCGTGTGACGCAGCTAAATAAACGGACATTTTGTATCCATCATATTGATGTCTGTGCATCACTGTCCCCAGGGTGGGTAGAGCCCTGTGTCCCGGAGATATGCGGCCCAAGATAAGTTCTCCCGTAGAAGCGTACAGCAACAAATGCATTAGGGCCTTCACTTTTACTCCCAATTCTGCAAGCCCTAGCTATGTATTGAATTGGGAATAATTTTCCAGCTTTGCAGTTTAACCCTCACTTGCCCATTTTTGCTAGCGATCAACACTATTGATGCTGCTGAATTCAGCTGCAATGACACAACCTGCCACACTGTCATTAAGCTCTACTGAGTGGCTTGGCAGCTGATGATGTAATGTCTTCCCTGCCATTTGGATATGCAAGAGGTCAGCATGATTGCAGCTGACATGCTACTGCAGCTGTTTTAGGGGTCTTAAGCCCTTGCTTCACGAGCAGTTTTGGAATGATGGATCCTAGACCCCAAACTCCAGTTTACTAGTGTGGCAGTGTCATGAGGTTCAGTACCTCCATTTCTGGGAGAATAGGAATTTACCTCATAGATTCTTGATAGTTTTCATGTGCAGCTGTGAGATGCATTTGAAAACTTGAACTTTAAATTTCAAATATTAGGTTTTTCTTCCCAAATTTAAAGTGAAATGCTTAAAAACTGCAACAGAACAGAAGGAGATTCTGAATTAATTTTCATTTCTAGTTTCCTTAATACAAATGCCTAACATTTGAAGGACATGAGGAAACCTTATGAAAATGTGGTCTTTATTTGGTATTTTCAAACAAATAAAAAATACTGGGATTTTAATTTTGAAAGTTAAAGTTTTAAAAATATAAGGAGCACTTTGTGTATTTTGTAGAAACCTAGACTCACTTTCTTAGAGTTTACAGAACCTATTTCACAAAGAATGGAGAGACAGGCCATTAGCTGTGTCTGGCATGCAGTGATTCTTACAAAGAAAAGGCACTTTAGGAAAAAAAATCCATATAACTTTCCTATGATAGAGAAATTAGTGGCTCACATAGATTCCTGCACTGTTGGTTTTCTTACTACCAAGGTTTTTTGGCCTGTTTTGTTCAGGGGTTTTTATACATGTAATTAGCAGAAGTCAAGCTTAGAGGTACTCTTAAGTTTGTTTGATAATCATTAGAAAGTCCATAGTTTTTCACTCAATGGTTTATTAAAAGAATCTCTCATTTTTGCATGAAATATAGTGTATGTGTTAGAAAGGCATCTAAATATTGACTTAAAGGAAGCAGAGCTTATGGGAATATATAATAGTTTTTATTAAACCAGCAGATATACTTGAAAAAAAAACAGAAAAGCCTAGATTTATTGACTCTTCATCAAGGCTTCAGAGAAGAAAAAAGACTTTGAGCAAAATTATAATGATGTTGTTCTCCTAAATTGAAGAAAATATCTTCCTTCCTGTCTGAATTTGATAGGCTTTAGTTTTCAGCTATTGCTTTCATTGGCTAAACAAAATAGCCAGCTACTCTAAGAAATGTTCTTTGTCAATCTTTACAGACTCAAATGAAGTAATTTAATAACATCCTTTTGAAAAGCTACATAAATGAAGTTATTGGATTTTATTTTTTACTGAAGTACTATTACAGAAAGTTTACAGATACTAGATCTTACTTCCTGGGTTTGTGTTTAATGCATAATTTCAAGGGTCTTTTTCCCTTAAAAAAAAAAAAGAACAACAAAAAAAAGATTGCTTGTATTCCCGAGTACAATTCTCCTGCAGATTGTGTGTTCTGAGGAGGACATTACAATAGAGGATTTTAAATCCTTTCCTCTGAATAGAAGTGCATAGTTAACAGTGGTCAGTCCTAGAGAGCCTCTGTGACAGGATAACAGCACTTGATGAGACAGATATTTAGAAAAGACATTAAGAGGGATAAGCCACCCACAGACTGTTTTGTGGCTGACCTTATAGAAAGGGAGTTCAACACTGACTTCAGTGGGGCTAATATTTAGTTTCAAGATAAGAATAAGTAAAATTGAAATGAAAATTCTGAGTGGCATTTTGAAAGATCTGTTTGACAACCTGTGTCTTGTTTATTTTCTCTGATGAGAAAGAACATTATTGTGTAACAGGGAACAATTTCTAAATGTCAATGATTTTTCTCTTCTTTGGGAACACAGTCAATGTCAAAATAGGTTTTAAATAAAATCTGGTGAATCAAACAGTGTCAGAAATATATTGGGCATAGCTAAACTCAGAAGTTGAATTTCCTATTGTACTTCCAGCAGGCAGAATACATAGAAATAAGCTGAGCCACACTTAGAAATAAGGAAAACACTAGTAGTCTGAAGTTCTGCAAGTGAAAAAGCTTAGGAAAAGGCATAGGAAGACCAGACAGCAAAAACAAGCCATGAGGCTAATACCATAGGTGCAGTAAAACTGTTGTAGCAGTCACAGTAAATAATTCTGATATTCTTTGGTACCATGTGCTTTCAGAATCAGTACTCTTCTGTTAGGCCTCTGCATTCCCCATCACTAGGCATTGGAGCTGTCTGCATAAGAAAAACGTCCAGAATACTACTGTAAGTATACTTCGTTAGTTGTCTTTTCTGGCATATCTCACTAAGATTGCTTTTTAAAATTCTTTTGAAATAGATTAAATAAAAATAATAAAAATAAAAAACGATACTTTTACTTCCAAGGAGGGCAGACCCTTAATGTACAGTCAGATGGAAAAGTTACTGAGGTTACTGAGGTCAATGTTTAAATAGCTGTGATTTTGAAAAACAAACAAGCAAACAACCCCTATAGTTGTCCTCTGTTGGGGAGCTCTTACTCTGAAATGCAATGCATATCATTACCAAAACTTGATGAAAAAGTAAAAAAAAAAGGGGGGGGGGAGGGAAGAAAGAAAAAAGCAAACCCCAAATCAAAGCCACTTGTGCTATTCTTTCTTAGAGAGATATATATTTAATTCAGTTAAAAATCATAGGGATTTTACTGCTTTTAGGATGAATAACTGACCTAAAACCAAAAAGTGGACAGAGTGATCAAGGTCAAAATCCAAACTGATAAACTCTAAAAGTGAAAGCTACAAAGACTTAACAAGGGGCAAATGTGCTTTAAAAATGTTACCTACATTTGCAAACTCATCCAAACTGTTATTGGTATGAATTAAAAATTCAGTGCATCACAGTGTCAATTTGCTGAAAACTTCATTTTTACTGAAAATTGGTAATTTAATAATAAAGATTGTGATAGTCATTTAACCTCAATTTTTCATAATATTTTTAAATTTTTTTTATATGGTTTCAGTTGGTGTTCACAAAATAACAGTTGAAGTTACAATCTCATTAACAATGGCATGTTAGTAATTACAAGGTTGGTCATGGTTAATTACTACCCTTCATTAAACACAGCACATCAGGAAAGTGTGGAGGGCTTCTGAAGAGCATATATCCCATCACTGCAACTCAGTGACCTAAATCAACCTTAATCCAAAGTCTGCTGTGATGGAGTTTCAGGTCTTCTGTATCTAAGCAATTAGCACAGAAAGAAAAGACACATGTGTGAAGCTGTATACATACAGATACAGCAAAAATGCTCTGGCAGCACTCATCTGGTGTGAAGGACCCATAGTGAGCTGGCAAGGATTGTGCATAGCTGTGCTAAGCAGAAAAGCTCTTCAGGGAAAGAAGAAAAGGTAGGACTGGGTGAAAGAGTGAAACTGGTAGGCGTGACACGTTAATGAACTGTGTCAGAGCCATCTGAGGTTTAGGGAAGATAATTGCTACTTGAGAGTAAAATTACCTTTTTTGTTGTTGTTGTTTGGGACAGTGTTCTTTGGAGCTGTCAGAGAACACTTAGTAAAGCAAAGAAACCAACAAAGTATTGAAGCAACTTTTTAGCATCCTGGAGATGAGTTTTTTCAGTCCAACAACTCATTGATTGTAACCAGATCTTTTACCCTTAAACAAGAAAAACACTAGGCTGGCTTCCAAAAGGAATTTTAACCTGTAAAAACCCAATTATTTTTATGTTGTTTCACCGCTGGTCATATAGTTTTTGCCAGTTAAGAAACCAGACTGCCCCTTTCACCTTCTACCATTCAAAGAAGGAAGATGGAAAAAAATTCTGAGATTCTCTCTGCATTAAAGATCAAGGAGAGCCTATGTTTGTTTTAATTTCCCAGCTAAGTGACTTCCAAAGGTTCAAGTTTCTGAAAGGCTAATGCCCCTATTGCATGGTGAAGATAAATATCCATTGATGCTTATGATTAATTTTACATCTCTTTGCTCTTTTTCTCTGTCTTCCTTTTCTGTCTTTAAAGAAAAAGTAAAGAAAGAATTTCATCTGACTAGAGTATCAGCTGAACACAGGAACTGTCATTTAATAATATGAGCAATTAAAGAAGCATTGAATGACAAAAGAATGACCTGAAGTCCCCAGGATAGGTGAAAGTGTTATACCGTTTTTACTGTACCCCTACTGCTAATTAGCATTTTTTACCTTCAGCGGCTTTCTGATCAGGTTACAGTTGTAGCAGTTGCATGGGGTTGTATTATTTTCTACAACTATTTTTATTTCTCTCGCTTTCTCTCTCTGTACATACACACACAAATATATGGCATTGATAGTCTAATCCTGTTTCCTCCTATGAAGTACATAAAAACAATCATGGTACAGTCATGGTGGATTTGACAGACTACTTAGAAATCTCTCACAGGATTCAGCATCACTGCAGGGGCATAAAATAAAGCTCGTCTGCCAGCTGTCCTGTCTCTGGACCTACAGTGGATGGTGGGCAACACAGGTCCAGCACCTGTAACCCTTACAAGACAGTACAACAAAAGTGAAGAATCAGGTGGAAAGCAGGTTTGCTGCCTGTTTGTGAAGATTAAAACCCCCATAATTTTCCATCTTTCCTGCCTATAGCTTCATTATATATACCATTACTGTCTCTGTCAAAAACCAAAAATCTGATGATAACATAAGGTGAAAGTTTTCCTCACTGTTTCCTACAAGCCAGCCTCACAGATTTTTCACATGGTGAGTAACAGTAATCATGTCCAAAATATATGCATAAATATTGAGATATGTATGTTAAAAAAACAAAGAGAGACAGCACTCTATTTCACTGCTTAAAACACAGCTACAAAAATGTAGGAGCAAAAAACCCCTGTCCTTGCCATGAATGATTTGCAGAAATTCCCATTTGAGAACATGAATAGCAGTGAACAATTCAGCATATCTGTACATATAGTGCATCAGGGAGGGAATGTATAAGTTTAAAGAGTATTATACTTGGACATCATGAGGCCTGCATCTCTATTTCTTGAAAGAGTGCAGAGTTGGCAGTAAGGAGTTTCTTGTTCCTGTGTGTATCAGCTACTACACTGAATAACTTTATTCTTCCATTGTGTTAAGCAGCACCAGTAAGGACAAGGTGTTTGGGAGAGATCTGCTGTTTAATCCTGAACGGTTTAGGAGGCCACTTTTTGCTATGATGAGGACTGATTTATTGAAGCTGTTATAATTCAACAGCTAGATTTTACTGGACACTATTTTTTATGAACTAATGAACTTAAAATGTGAAAGTCTTGCAGTATGAGGCAGAGAGGATTACTTGTCCCTACTCCTTGCTGCTGAGTCTCAGCTGCATAACATTCCCTTACTATGGCATTTCTGGAAAGAAATGTGCAGAAAAGAAAGTGATTTGTGATATTTTTTAGCAATAGAAAGAAGAATCCAAAAAGATTGAGGGAGGAGGTGTGTGCTGTTTGCTTGTTTGAGTTGCAAAACTTTTATACTTAGGAAAGAAAGGTAAGTTTGATTCAACAAAAGGTCTTGGGTATTGTAATAATGGACGTCAGTATACCAGCCCCTATCCATTTTCTTCCAGGTCAACAATCCATAGTCTTGCCCAGTTTTCCTAAATAAGGATAGAGGAAATCAGATACCTCAGAATAGAATCCTAAGAACCAGGAAAGGTGGCAGACTATCAATAAATTAATGAATAAGAAACACAGGAGGAAAAAAGGTGTTTCCACTGTTTCAGTTTCCATCTTTTAGCTATGATAGGTAGCTCTGTTTCCTTGTCTTTAACAGAGCAAGTTTAACTTACTTTTGAAATATGGGAGAAAAGGACATCTTAATTTGACCTCTTAGTTAATTGAAAAGTAGTGAGAGTAGCCAGTTACGAAGCAGCAAAACCTGTTACATATTCCTGCTCTAAAAAAGGCTACATGTTTCCTAATCTGTCAGGGAGAATCACTAAATTTGTTTAGATTTTTTGAGGGGGTAAGTGAGCCTTTATATCTTTCTTATTAATGTTAGCTCACCTTGCCAAAGAACTATATTGTGTTACAATTTAGGTGCTCACCCAGAGACAGGAAGGTATTGCTCCTAAACCAGTTTCTGTATTTCACATCAAACTATCAGTGCTAATATTCTTTGGCACAAGAAACATAATACAGCTCTTTCCCTCAAACTATAGGCAAAGAGCAGCCCAAACCCCCATCAGAAGTCTGCATCTAGTCTCTCCTTGTAAAAGAGATATAGTAAATTGATTAAATCTAGTAAAAGATTTGATGAACAACCACCATCCTAAAGGATGGGTAAGAAAGGATCACAGGTTTAAATATCTTCTCTAACTGTTTTAATAACTTGAATGTTTTGTTAAAAAACACTCCAGTTATTTTGAATGAGAGCAGCCATGCTGTCAGTTTATGAAATGGAAGTCGTGATGGTGGTGGAATCAGATCAATCTGAGATTTTAGATCCAGGTAGATGGATGAGCGTTGGGGTTAAAGACCCTGGTGAGACAGGCATAGCATTGGTTAACACTCTAAACCAGATAATAGGTTTTGGCACAAACAGAAGTGGAAATATAGGTGCAGAAAGAGTAAAACAGTTTTTTAATCTTGCTCTCCAGGACTTGGAGGAAATTTGTGTTCCTAATTCTCCATTTAAGAAGGTATATTTGTAATTCTGGTTCTTTTGGCGGTCCTATGTCAGTGTTTTAGATAGGAAAAAGAGTGAATTTTTAAACCAAAATTGTTGTCCCCATTTACCACATTTGTTTGCACTCCAGAGCAGTCTCAGACCATGCAAGCGGAATACCCTTCAGATGAAACTCAACTGGACTTCCAAGGAAAGCACCCAGTGAGCCTGCAATTGCTAATAGGTTTTCAGGTCAGACCTGACCAGAGCTAGTATGAAATAAACCCTTTCAAATAAATTTACTGTAGGTGTTATGCCCTCAACTTCAACAGTTTTGTCCTTGAAACTTACTTCTACTGCAGCATACTAGTTGCTAATGTGGACATAACCTTTCCAAATACCAGATCAGGTTCTTTGAATCATCCATGACACTTCCAGAATTACCATACAAAATACATTGTGGTAAAAGTGATATACGGCTTGTGGAGGCCTTTGAAATAAGTTATGTTATCTCCCTTTCTACCCCCAAAACTGAGTGCTTCTCACCATTATCTGACTTGGTTTATCTTTTTTTTAACTTTAATACTAGCCTTCCTTAAGCATCTGAAAGATTAGTCTAATTTTTCAAGAAAAATAAACAATGATAAATAGTTACTTTAGGTTTTTCTATAGATTTAGCGAAATTTCATGTGTTCCTAAATTTGGCATTAATGTTATCCACTCGCTTCTAATCAAAGGCTAAATAGAAAGGAATATTGCTTTTTTTGGCTTACATAAACATACATTCATTTAGACTTTGGATTATTTGCATGTACTGAGGTATTTTATATTGTCTCTATCACTGAAATTAGTTGTCTCTTGGATGGCATAAACATGATCTAGGTAGATCTGTTTTGAGGAGGGTTTAGCACTAAATGACCTCCAGAGGTCCTTTCTAACTTAAATTATGCTATGATGTTATGATTTTTGTGGCATAGAAACATCTGTCTCAGTTGTATATAAGATTCAGAGTAACACCTATATTTACTGCATAATTTATCCTGCTATTAAGCACAGGAATATAATACTAATATTTTTTGCTTGTACAATTAAAATAACGGACATCTCATCAAACCTGTGCAGAACATATTGACCTTGTATGAGGTAAAGAGCAACTGGAATGGAAAGAGCAATGGAATACTCTTCAAAGAAGCTGAAATATAATGATTTGACTTGCTGAAACAATTTTAGGGAGACATTTTTACATATGTTAATATAGAAAGAGCAGTATAAAATAACATATAAATGTAGGTAGCTTTGTTCAGAAATACATCACCAGTGAAACTGTAATAATTCTGTACTGGAAAATGCCTCTTTAGCACAGATTTAAAGTGTACTGAAATGTTTAATAAATTAGGAAGGCTACATTTATTTCATTTCTAGGGCATAGTCATGAGATAACGTGTATGTTTTAAACTGATCCATGCTGACTACATTAATATTTTTGAACAAACTACCTCTAATTATAAGGATACACTATTACTATGCCTTCAACATATTTTTTGGAATAAATGTGTGATTTCACTCATGTAGGAAAAATTCATAAAACACATTTTCAATAAAAATGTTAAAGAGCTGCGAATGCAATTCCTGTTAACAGTGGTGGAGTTTTACAACTGCTTTCCTGCTCACCTTGCTGAAACATACATCTTCCAGTAAAAATTTAAATGAGGAGAAAAACACACTTAGAAGAGACAAAGTGGGAGGGCAAATACATGCTTGCTTTCTGAAAGGTTCCTGCTGCCTTAGGTAGTCCTTGTTGGTTCTGACACAGGTTGAGCACCTGTATAGTCATGACCACACAAGGGCACTCCAAGACCCACAGAACAATGGGCTGACATGGTATATCAGCTTGTCTATTCTGGTAAACATGTAGAACATGTTTATTTGAAAAAACACAAGATTTATAAGTACCCAGTGACCCTTTGATGTTAGCGACTGCCTCAGAAGGCCCGATACATGAGTAGTTTCTCCACTCTCTTGTATGGTATTCCTAGAAATAAATAAATAAATAAAACTTGGAATCCTGCAAATCCTTGTGTACATATGTGTGAATGCTTGATTGCCATTTGTGTCCCTAGCAAAACATAAAACATCAAAACCTTGAGGAATTGGCTACTAATATTATTTTTAGGTCAACCACCTAACTATTTAGCTATTTAAAAACCTTTTCTCCAAGCTACTGTGTTCCCTTTGACAGCCCAATATTGTTTCTCCAGTTACTAAACTGGAGTGTCCAACAATATTAAGGCTCTTGTTTATTGGCACGAGATTAGCTGGAAAAGGTCAGGCAATATGAAAGAGCAGTGAACCTATCTTCTTTTTTGACTACACCTTTAAATGTGAAATGAGACCTGCTGGAAGGACTCTCCCCATGAGTTAGGAGCTAGTCTGAGACCTTTGGTGATATAAGTCCTACACTAGGTGTTCCTCCATATGTACTTTATATTTTACTTTGTTTTCCCCTTTAATCTCCAAAGAAAGTTATTTAGCCTGAAAGATATTTGCTGCTCATCTGGGACAAATCAGAACTGAACTAATTTAGAGGGTGATATCATCCTCTGAAGCCTGACAGTGCGACAGGGCAGGTGGGCACCCACTGTGTTTACACAACAAGAATCTAAAATAGGAGACTCTTCATTTTCTTTTAGTATGTTTCCCTTAGGGGGGCTGCAGAACAACAGGATTTTTTTTTTTAAAGGTTGCTTAGACTGGGATCTGGTTGCAGGTTTTACCAAGGCAACTGCATTAAAACGTAGCTTCAGTGATCTGTAGATTTAGAATACATGCCACCTAAGCCTTGTGAAAAGCATTCAGTTACTACACTAAAATAAAATGGCCATAAGCTTCAAGAAAAATAGCTACCCTATACATGTTTATACACTCTGTTTCAGCCCTAAATAAACATAGTTTAGAGATGTACCAGGAACAGTGTAACAATGAAAAACCATTCCCTGTGGCTGCATACATGCACTTTAAAGATTTCTAATTTGCTAAATATTTGCCTACACTTTTCTGTCCAATTTCATTTTGTATAGTTGGACTTTTAATTTGAATTCCTTTCTCATCATAGTTTACTCACACAGAATGATGCTTTTAATTATTTTCCTTTGTATAGCTCTCTGAAATATAGTACTTGGAATGGAGATGATTTCCATTATTCAAATAGTTATTGTAAAGTCTAGTAAAGTCTGGAAAAAAAAGCCACATCTTTTTTACTGTAGCTGACACACTACATTGGTCTAGCAGGAAATCTGTCTATTACTGAGACAGATGGGGGAGCTCTGGGACTCAGTTTAACGTGGTTGCAGCTACTGCGGATGATGATACAGTACACTGACAATAGCTGCAGTCTGAAAAGCCGAGTTTACATGCCTGAAATAAATTGTTTTGATTAGAACCTTTAGGAAAGAAAGTCATAAGGTACAGTTTTATTGACTACTTGCCAAACAACACAGACCTGTGCTCTGTAAGCTTGTTTTGCTCTTGTAAGTCAAGCACCAACTGGGCTCTTATTTTCTAAGGTTATGGACTTACAGCATAATACATTATCATTTACTCTGAATTATTACACAGACAGTACAATGGGAAACAGAATGCACATTCAGTTCTAAGTGTAGTTGACCTTAGAAAAAATATTTTTTAAGGAGACTATGCATTTGTCTATCTTTCATGGGTATATAAGAAATTTGCTATTGATAAAAATGCTTTCAAAACAGAAAGGCTTATGTAAACCAAATATGTAGAATTAGTGAAGGAAAGCAGAGTATTAACACTCCTAATTATTAGCAAAGGTTCACTATTTTATCGTTTCAAGTTTTTATTTTACTGAGTGTCAGAGACCGTTGTATTCACGGTATGATGCTATTGTGATCACCTAAATAGATTTGGAACAATTGTTGTACAAGGCAGAGCTAGCATTTTCTTCTCCTAAGCAAGATCTATGTAATATATTATCACTAAAGGCATTATTTGTTGCCCTGTCCTTTTAGAAATTAGTATGTACAGGTACCAGTATGTCCATATATCATTGTCTGTTTTGGTCTAATGCATTTAAATATTTAGTCTGATAGTTAAAACAGAGCACAGAAAATTTTACATTAGGTTGTACCATTCTAATGATAGAGTTCTCGTTTGTTTATCACCACTTTGCTTTTTAAAATCAGTATCCTCCTCTGAAGATGACTCTTATTTTAGATTTCTTATTTTTTTCAAGGCATAGTAATTTGAATAATAATAAAAAATATGAGATCATTAACTGAATCCTCCATAAACAGCAATGCAGCATTATGAATTTCCAAGCCTGATACAACACGAAGCCACTGCCTCATGCCCAGCTACTTTAGCATATTGATTTGTATTATTATGGACTGTAAAGGCTAGATAGCTTTTAAACCTTCCTACAATGAACATTACCAGAGTTGTTTTATATTTTATTTCCCACTTAGCTGAGACAACTGCTTATTTTCATGGCAGAACCTGAGAGTAACAAAGAATAGGTTTCAGCATATTCATATCCCTTTTCTCAGCTATGAAGGAAGTTGATTGACAGTTACATGACAAAAGTAACAGATTGATGCTGTGGTTCAGAGTGAGTTCATTCCAGCCACGATGTGGGCTTGAGAGCCCTCTGCAGAAAAAAACTCCTGCATCACATCATCTGAAAAGTCTGTTCTTCGGTCAGCCATGCTAATGAGAAAGCTTCCTGTCCTCCATACACTAGTAAATCTACATCCACATATTAGTAACAAGATCTAGACTAACAGCTACGTGTTCAAAAGCAGTTATTTATTTGGCTGGGGCTCTGTTGCTCCTTTGTTCAATAGGATTCCATTTCAACAGGACTATATTTTGTAAATTATTACTCCTTAAAAATAAGACTGCCTCAGGCAGCCCCATTATTAAGCCAGCTTGTGTCTTTAAGCAGTCATATTTCTAGGAAAACAGATAACATATTCAGGCTCCTGATCCGAATCATCTCTGAGATAGCCTTTCTCCACTGACTGTGTGCAGGAGCCTTAGTGAATTACCTATATTTAGTGTGTTTGAATACTTTACCCCAAACTCTCAACCACAGAATAGTCTAGTTTTTACCTAATTTGATGAACTCTGAACAGACCATTAGTTCTCAGGGGTGAAATCTTGGTGTTATAGAATCATAGAACCTTTAAGGTTGGAAAAGACCTCTAGGATCATCAAGTCCAACCATAAACCCAACAATACCATGTCTCTTAAGTCTTGTTCAGTACTCAACAGCAGTCAAAAAAAGCAAACCAAATTTTAGTTTATTAGGAGTAGAACGGAAAATAAAATAGAAAGTATAATTAGGTGTCTGTGTAAATCTGATTATTGTGCGAAGCTCAAAAAAAATCTAACAAAGAACTAGAAAAGACTAATATAAGTGTGATAAAAATTAAAGCAAGGGACAACTTCTGTATAAGGAAAAAAAAAAACCAAAAAACAAAAAACCAAAGAACCCAAACAAACTAAGAAGACCTGGCTCTTGATGTTGGAATTGACATAACAGGGAACAGAAGGGACAGATTTATACAATTTTCTGAGTGGCCAGGAATAAATAAATCAGACTAGCTCTTCACAGTCTCTTCTGAAACCAGAGGACATCAAATGGTCACCTAAAAGACAGCAGTGGGCTAAATGAATCCTTGGTACAAGCCACTGCAGTCATTATATTATGTTTTTGATCTACCGATAAACCCATCTGTTTTTTTAAAAAAAGGCCGGAATATTTTTCCCTTTATGGTCTATGAAGGACTGTATTTTATGATCCGATGCAATTTCTATTTCTCAGGGTAGCCATAATAATATAAAAGAGACACAGAGAGTTTTCTCAGAAACACTATTTTAATTTTCTCATTTACACAAAAGTAAATCAAACTGAAACACTAGGATATGGGTTGTTCATTGTATCTGGCAAACATAATACTCAGAGTCTTGTATGGATTCAGCACATTGTTGAAAACAGCGTGATTGGTTAAAAGAGCTATTTTTATGTTTAAAAACATGGATAACCAGTGAACATGTCATCTGCTTATGCCAGACAGAATTAGTTCCCTTCCTTCCATGTCAAAATTGACAAAGCACCACTTAGTTGGTTAGTGCTGTCAGCTCCTGCCAGTTGTCCAAGTTGAAAATTCCCAATATCTTGTTTATTGACTTAAAGCCAGAAGACTTGGTAAGAGATTACTGTGCTAAAGCTACAAGTCTAAAGATACTGGTTCTTCTAGATTCCAGAGCCAAGGTATGGTTCCAAAGGATCCCATTGCTTTTGTATATCTGGAGCTTGACATACCATATAGAACCCATATGCTTGAACTGAAGTTACTGAAAAACTAATTGCAATGCATTTAACTGGCAGTGTATAGTTTTTGCAGTTGTATACAATAAACAGATGAAGAAGCATAATATAGGATAACTACATTTTGCAAACTTTGATCACATTGTAGTATTTCTTTGGAATATGTTATCTTGCCAAAAGGTAAAAAGACCATATGATCATCTAGAAGGCAGCATATGCAAATAAATATGGTAGCAAGTACAAACATATGCTTCATCTTCCCACTTCATCAATATAGAAAGCTCAAGAGTTTTTGTCCACACAAGCCAACAAATCCTAAGGCTTAAACTGTGCTTCTGCTACTCCCTTTCTCTTAGTTGCATAGTTATATATCTCACAAAAAGCTGCACAGCATTATCTATTTTTAAATAACTTAGAGATAAACTCTTACTGAGGGTAAATCTAGATGTATCCAGCCAAACTAAAAATTGACTAAAAGTGCCTAAGAATGTACTAAATTTCTTCACTGGGTTTTACACATTGTGCAGGATGTATTTATACTGAAATGAGATAAAATTGTTCAGAGTTTTGACAAACTATGGGAAAGAGGCATCAATCATCTCAGTGGACTACATACTGGAGCATTTAAAAGTTGTACTTGGGCAGGCCTTTTTTTTTTTCCCCCAAACTGAAAACTGCTTAGAATGAAAGGCCATAAGTAACTGTTAATTCCTGTTCAGGAAGTTGGGCAGTCTTTATTTAAAGATACAAAAAGGCAGAAAATTTTCTATGCCTCTAATAATTTGTTCCAGTAGTTAATTAGACATACTGTTAAATCTGTGAGCTTTATTTCGATCTGAATATAATTAAGTTCTTGCTTCAAGACATTATTTTTTAGTATGCCTTTCCCATCTAGATTAAACATCCCTTTAGCAGCATGTATTTTCTTCCTGTGAAGCTACTTACAGTGTAACAAAATCAATTCTCAACTGTTGCCTTTTTAAGAGCAAGACACATTAAGTTTTCTATTTATTCATGTCATAGAATTTTATACAGATTTTTGAATGTTTATGGCCCTTTTCTTAAATAGATTTTAATTTTCAGTTTAAAAAAAGTGATTTCTAATAAGGATGTTCCAAAATTCATGTTACCTATGCCATGTATAATGAAATTGGATCTTTGTTCCTAAATCACTGTTTATTTTCTCAGGGATCATGATAGGCTTTTTTACTTGCTCTTTTTGAGGAATATTCATTCTGGAAACTCATGTTGGGTTGTTTTTCTTCCATAGTTCCATTCAAAAACTATCATTTCCAAGAATACCCTATATTTGTTTCCCTGAGGGACAAAGGTTCAGCCTCTAGGTAGAGTTTCTCTATAACCTTTGTTTAGATGTCACTTACATTTTCTTCCCTTCCACTTCATAAGATAAGAGCTCAAAACCTATGTCTACATTATCAAATGGTGTGGCACGAGAGGAATGGATCTTTAGGGTGAAAGAGTTGATGCTGAGTGTACAATATTTACACTGCTCAGGGGTGTTTGCTTTACAGTAGTTTGGTCTGTGGTTTAAATACCTATTAGCTTTTGTGGTACATCAGGCACGCTCCTAACGCCTGTCTTCTGGCTCAGAGTCAACAGAAGGAAATTCAGTGTGAATGCAATGAGACCTCCTATATAATGTTAAGCAGAGTATGTGTTTGGGATGATAATAAAGCTTGCTTTGAAAGTACACTGTTGATGTGAACTAAACCACAAAGTAGACATTCCTTTTTAAAAAATATTTCGATAATTTGATTTTTTAAAAATTCAAAATGATACATTATTTCAAAATCAAAATTTTATCTTTCATTTGGGAAAAAATCATATGAAAAGATTAATTTTGTTCAGCTCTTCATTATAATTTTTTTTTCTTAAATCTACCTATTAAATTTAAATGGAACACATCTTGTATTTTGTTTGATGACAAAATCATGCTCTTCATTGAAAAAAGAAAAATTACACACAAAATACCATTTGAGTAACCCTCCCTAATTATAATTATTCCTCGTTGACTACTACTTTAATATAAACTCGTAACACAGACCTAAAGGCGGGAACAAAATGAGACTTACATTAAAGTCACCTGGGTTGAGATGTAACATAAAACCTAATCTTACCTTACTTAGAATAAGGAATCACAGGAAAAACAGTTAGATCAGGAAGAATATGGCAAGGAAAAGCCATCAGTGAACAGATGAAGGGAATAGTATTTTACCTCAACATTTTGTTAGCATATGCCCAATTTGATGATGAACTATTGCTGTATTTTGATAGCTACTGCAATGCAACAGTTAATTTGAAAAATAGTTTTTACTGTATCCTGTGAAGAAAATAATGTTTTAGTTTATATAAAGGGTTAATTAAAATATGATACTAGTAAAGTATCTAATTCTTCTTTAGTGATCCTCTTCATCTGTCCTCTGAGGGCATAGAGATATCATGGTTTTAAGTACTGCTTAATTTTTTTTTTTATGGAGAGTGGAACGTTCTTATACAAAATCTTTTTGTTTGTTGGTTTGCTTGTTTATAACAGTCTGACAAATAAGCGAGTTTATGAAGTCTCCTTCTACATAGGGTGTTTGCCAACATATACCTTCTACATAAGGTGTTTGCAGACCATACCATTGGAAGTAATTCTCTGAGCCAATCTTTTGGAAAGAAAGGATTTGTAGTAGTGGTCCACAGAATTATAGAATTTAGTCTAAACTTTTTATCTGAAATATGGCAAACTAGAAGAATATGAAGAAAAAAGAAAGAAAACCCACATTCAGAAAACTGAAAGTTTTAGAACCAGATTCTATTGTCTTCTTTTTCTATAGTTGGAAGTGAATATGAACCATAAATCCACTAACATACTTTATGAACATACAGTTTTAAAAAGTAGCATCATATTCATATATTACAGAATGATTTGACAGATGACACTAACTGACAGATGAATCAGTTCTCCACCAAGGTTCTCCTCACCAATAAGTGACTCAGTGTCTTGGTCTCAGCTGGAGTAGAGTTAAATTTCTTCGTAGTAGCTAGTACGGGGCTGTGTTTTGGATTTTTGCTGGAAACAGTGGTGATAATGTGGAGGAGCTTTAGTTATTGCTAAGTAGCGCTCACACTAGTCAAGGACTTTTTCAGCTCCCCGTGCTCTGCCGGGTGCACAAGTAGCTGGGAGGGGACACAGACAGGGCAGCTGACCCAAACTGACCAAAGGGATATTCCATACCATATGACGTCATGCTCAGTATATAAAGCTGGGGGAAGAAGAAGGGAGGGGGGACGTTTGGAGTAATGGCATTTGTCTTCCCAAGTAACCGTTGCATGTGACGGAGCCCTGCTTTCCTGGAGATGGCTGAACTCCTGCCTGCCCATGGGAAGGAGTGAATGAATTCCTTGTTTTGCTTTGCTTCCACGCACAGCTTTTGCTTTACCTATTAAACTGTCTTTATCTCAACACATGAGTTGCCTCACGTTTACTCTTCCGATTCTCTGCCCCGTCCCACCATGGGGGAGTGAACGAGCGGCTGCGTGGTGCTTGGTTGCTGACTGGGGCTAAACCACGACACTCAGCATTACTCTCATTTCAGAATGCAGTGGAGATGGCTGAAGGGAACATCTGAAAGGAGCTGACTAAAATACTTGATTTATCAATTTAATGGTTCAACTGAAGTCTTAAAGTTAAAAAAAGCCAACCCAACAATGTACATCAAACAGCAACAGATTTTTTAAAAAAATAGGGAAATAAGAAAATAAAACCTTAGAAATATTTTTAAAAATATGAGGCTCAGTTACACTCCATGAGGAAAAAATTATTGAGCAGAATACAGAAACTAATTATATTGTTTAGGAATCAATGAACTTACCCAATTGAACCTTACCCAGTACACAAATCTACTGCCTTTTATTCTCAAAATGTCCACATAGTTGAGTTTTAGTTGCCTCCATATTTCCTAACTCAGTCACAGAATCACAGAATCACAGAATCCCAGGTTGGAAGGGACCTCAGGGATCATCTAGTCCAACCTTTCTAGGAAGAGCACAGGCTAGACAAGATGGCCCAGATGACTCTTGAAGGTGTCCAACGTGGCCGAGTCAACCACTTCCCTGGGGAGATTATTCCACGGGTTGACTGTCCTCAGTGTGAAAAATTTCCCTCTGGTGTCCAATTGGAATCTCCCCAAGAGCAACTTGTGTCCATTCCCCCTTGTCCTCCCCATGTGACTCTGTGTAAAAAGGGAGTCTCCTTCTTCTTTGTAGCTGCCCCTTAAGTACTGGTACATGGTGATGAGATCCCCTCTGAGCCTCCTTTTCTCAAGGCTGAACAAACCCAGTTCTTCCAGCCTAGCCTCATATGACAGGCTTCCCAATCCTTTGATCATCTTGGTGGCCCTTCTCTGGACCCCTTCCAGCCTGTCCACATCCTTTTAGTAGAGCGGGGACCAGAACTGTACGCAGTACTCCCGGTGTGGCCTGACAAGCGCTGAGTAGAGTGGGATAATGACTTCTTTTTCTCTGCTGGTGATGCCCTTTTTGATGCAACCCAGCATCCTGTTGGCCTCCTTGGCCACAGCAGCACACTGTTTGCTCCTGTTGATCTTTCTGTCCACCAGGACCCCCAGGTCCCTTTCCACAGAGCTGCTCTCCAGCCAGGTGGATCCCAGTCTGTGCTGCACTCCCAGATTTTGTTTTCCCAGGTGCAAGACCTTACACTTCTCCTTGTTGAACTTCATAAGGTTCCTGCTGGCCCACTCCTCCAGCCTATCCAGATCTCCCTGCAGAGCAGCTCTCCCTTCCGGAGTGTCTACTTCCCCACTCAACTTGGTGTCATCAGCAAACTTCATCAGGCTACACTTGATGCCGGTAGCCAGATCACATATAAAGGTGTTGAATAACATTGGGCCCAATATTGATCCCTGGGGACTCTACTTGTGACAGGTTGCTACTCTGAAAAAGAGCTATTTATCACCACCCTTTGGGTGTGGCCTGTCAGCCAGTTCCCCACCCACTGCACAGACCACTTGTCAGTTCCATATAAATACTATGTTCACCTTTAGTGTCAGAATAAGGACTAGCATTGTCCAAACATTGTAAGTAAAATATTAATGTCAATATATAGATAATAATTTTATTTCTCCAGTCTTCAGGTATGCTCATTTCACAGATAATACAGTATTTCTTAATTAAACACCTGTTATTCAGTAGAGTCTGCTTTCTTCCTTCCAGATGCATTTTGTGAATCCAATCTATAAAAGGATCACACTGGAGTTTTTTGGATATATTAATGGTATTAATTTATTGAAACAAAGCAGTTGCTTGCTTCTTTAGAAATTATCTGGTTCTTCTTTATTTTCAGAATTTACAGTGCTCTTACTGGAATATTATTAGATCATAAACTTGGATTTGATGTAATGAAAACCAGGAGCACTTAAAAAATAGTATGTGTCAGTTTTTACCTATCTGGCTGTACCACAGTGCATTAAGTGAAGATCTGACCTGCAGTCTTCCCTCTGAAGAGCTACCTTTTGTTTTTGCAAACTGTGTGTCTGTTCTTTCTGCAAAACAAATTAGATGGTTTCTTACCTGTTCCCCCCAAATAATTATTTTCTTATACAATACTGGAATGGACAGTCAAACAACTACTCAGCTTCAGGGAATATCCAAATTAGGGTCTTAATTTTGCCTTTGGACATTTGCTTGCAATCCCCATTGTACCAGGTGAAACTAAACTTACTAGTCTGAGGGCAGCATTGGCCCTGTGTGATTAATGTGTTCTGGCAAATTAAATTAGCTGTAGAGTCATTCGGTTTGTTTCCTTGTTTCTAGTGATCAGATTATTGAATATGTCACTCATCATCTGCACTTTTCTCCCAGTCCTTGTCCATAAAACTGGATTTGGTAATGTCTTACATGGAATTTATTTTTTTCCCTGAATGTATGTCATATTTTTGATATTATAAAAGAGGCATAGTTTTGTTTCATTTAATTTTATAATGTGGGGAAGAAAACAAAGGCATCAAACCATGCAAATTAATCTTAATAAGCCAAATTCATGTCAAGATGTACCATTGAGTGCTACAGCCTCCTACAATTATTGTGATAAAGACCAATAAAGAAGGTGTGTGTGTAGTCTCAGGGAGCCATTGTCTCTTCAGGAGGTGAGGGACATGCTATCATTCATATACTCTCTTTGCATGAAACTTTAATCTATGAGGAGTTCCTGCCACCCTTAAAATATAGCAATAATTACTATGCAAGATATGTGCCATAGCCTGTTCTAATTATTAAGGTCATTGCAAGCTTAATAACTGACTTCACAGCTTGCAGAATTAGAGTCTTCTTTAAAATACCACTGAACAAAACTTACTTTTAACATGACACAAGACACAGCTAGACTGGCTGTCTTAGGTCTTAAACAAGTCTCTGCATAGTGGGAGATCAGGCATCTTCTCCAGGTAACACAAAGAGGGACTGAACCCAGCAGACATGAACCCATGTGAGGAAGCTAGGCATATCCAGTACTCCAGGCATGCAGCAAGGATAACTGATAAGAATAGTGCTAAAGGAACATAGAAAGATTGAGCTAAGAGGACCTCCTGGGCGACTAAATCCAGTTGCAGGGAGTTTGGTGTCTTTTCCACCTTGAAAGGCTGTTGCAGAACCTGGATCTGGAATGGTCAGGTCAACATCTTCTCAAAAGTAGACCTTGAATTTGATGATGTTTCTTTAGCACTTCTTTGGTCTTGGTCGCATTTAAATTCATCCTTATGTAACATGAACTCTTAGAACCACATACAGTATTCAGATTATGATCTCTTAATAGCTTTGCTCAGTCATATTGTTATTAAATAACACTCTATTTGCCTTTTCTATAATTATATCATATTGGCAGGTCATAGTGGTGCTATGAATAAGTGTTACAGCCACATCCTTCTTCCATTGAGTCTTTCCCACTAACAAGTTCTTGCTTATAGATGTTTTGTTCTTTGTAGGTTCTCTCATATCCATCCCCAGATACATGACACTGTATTTAGTGTTACTGAATTTCATGTGAAAAAAGAGATGTCTGGGATGCACTTGTCTACAGCTCCTAGTCCAAACCAATGGACTGGAGTCAGAACAAAAGTTTAATCTATTTATAAGACAAAACTTAGTATGTACTCACAACTTTTAAAATGCCCATCACCATCTTGTCTCACTTGCAGATGGCAGGAAAGAAACTGTGGTCTATTCCTTTAGGTTTAAAGGTATGCAGAAGGAAGAGGATGTGAAAAATCACAGAAGTTTACAGATCACCGGTTTATAACATTCACTCTAAGAAAGCTATTTTCCAAAATGGAATATGCAGAAGTATGCTTTTAATGTATTAAGCTATGTTAAAATGTGGTGTTCACTTTCAACATGACTAGATACAAGCATTTTGTATGTATTTTATGATGTATGTATTTTGGAAGTAGGAAAGTTATTTGCTTTTTCAATAGTAGTTGTCCTGTATAACAGCACAGGTCAGGATTTGTTAGCCAATTTACCCATTTTTAAATGAGTCAGTCATTACATTTTAAAAAAAGAAATCATATAACAGAAAACATCTATAAAACTCTCACTTCATTTCCACTGATCAGATAGCTTTTTCTGTGGAATTACAAAATGCTAAATGGCTCATGAGGGTGAACCATAGCAAATAGAATCCTGATGTTCACTTTCTTATTATGCAACATGACTGTGAAAACGTCCCAATAGGTGTAAGAAGGAAATGGAATGAGGTGATAAATAATTTATAACTAGAGAAAACTAATCAGAACTCCTCAATTCCCATTGTCCCCATACAGGTGCTCAATTACTTCCTTGAAGAGGCCAAGAGACCAATAACCTGACGTCTGGGATATAAATGAATTTTATTATTAAGGAAGATATTAAAACTTATATAAGTACACTAAAGTAGCTAATCTAAATTCTGTACAGATTTTCCAACAACCTTTCATGTCCCCTTCCTGATGGGGCTTCTTGCACAGTGCTGAGTCTTGCTAGAGCAATCTGCTGATCTTATATAAAAATCAATGATTTCACCTTTACCACAGTCAATTTTCATGCAGTCTCTGTGGTTTTTACATTTTTTTTTTCAAAATATGTTTACTCTGGTCCTTTAAAGAACAAAATTTGGTGTATATCTAAAGAATATATATATGTAAAGAAAAGCAAACAAAAAAGTATCGGTGTTTCATATAAGTCTATCTTCAGAGTTCACTATTCCAACTACAGCTGCCTATGCAAGGATAACCATGCACAACTTACAAAGTGAAGAGTATGCATTTTAACATATATGTATCAGATGTAGAGTTGACTTATTTTCAGCAAGGCTGGTCAGAATCTTTTCATTAAACTTTTTTCTGATTTCTTTTAGCCTTAATAAAAAAATTAGTAGTAACTGTCATCCTCATGTTTTGTCAAGTCATTCTTTAGCCCCCAACCTCCCTCTGGGAACAACAGCAGGTATACAATATACTGATGTTCTTCAATGCCAATTTTCTCACCAGAAAGCACAGTTTTCTAGTTGAATTGTGGCTGGTCATTTTCAGTGCTTCACAATCTTCCTTGCCCTTCTGCAATTCACTTGAAATGCTTTGGTATTGTACCTTTGCAGTCAAACAAATGGAAGAAATGCTAGATATTTATCTTATTGGGGTGTAAGACAGAGCTAAGAGAGGGCTAAAATACCATGATGCTAGGTTGTACAGATATTGTGTGCTGGGTAATGTTTTTAGAATGGAGATGAGAACAGTTTATAAATATGAATAAAACCCAACAATATATAGTTGCCGTCTTACATACCCAAACATGAACAAGCGGAAGTTGCTCCCCATTACATGGGTATAAAACTCAAATTTCCTATGTGATTCCCAAGATTTTGAAAGTAAAATAAACTTATAATGGTAAATCAAGCTTATCAATAAACATTGGTAAGCTCCCATCACACAACTTCTGTGGGACACAGAAGACACGAGTTTTTGACAGCATGCAAGTAGATAAGGGTATTTCGTGCCTGCAAATGAAATGCTAAAACAGCAGAGAGGTGCCATAATCTCATCTTGCATTTAGATGTTATGTAATTTAGCAAGTGTTTTCAGAAAGTCCCTCATTACCCACAGCAGAAGTAGCCAATGCGCTATTTTCATAGCATAGATTTATGACAAATTTGAAGAATTAAAATAGAAAAATATCCGCCCTCTGAATTTATGGTGTTGTCTCCCTTATTTTTCCCATTTCTAGACTCCAGCTGACTACCTGGGGTGTCTGAGTTAGGCTTTCTGACTACGATAGCATCCAAAACCTTCAGTGATTCAGACTGCTACTGACAAACTCTGGGTCTTTGTACAGTCACTGGGGAGATGATGTTTCCATGCCCAAGTACAGCTCTGACTAGGACCCATCATGTTTCCACCTGTATATGAGAAAAAACTTTCCTGTGAGGGTGACAGAGCAGGGGAACAGGCTGCCTGGAGAGATTGTGGAGTCTCCTTCCCTGGAGACATTCAAAACCTGCCCAAACACGTTCCTGTGCCCCCTGCTCTGGGTGTACCTCATCAAGCAGGGGGGTTGGACAAGATGATCTCCAGAGGTACCTTCAAACCTCCACCATTCTGTGATTCTGTGTGATTGCTTTTCAGAAATCACAACTGAGGCGGGTAATATTTGCCAAATATGGTCTGTGTTCTGTGATTTTCCACAACAGTTTCCCTACTGTAACACTACTTACTTTGCCTCAGTTCAAACACTGCAATCTCTTCCCAAAACGCTGCTCATAAAATCATGAGTTTACCATTGTGAGTTCCACAAAAAGGATACGATCAAAAGTCAGAAGTACTCCCACTGAATTCGCACTTTGTGAAATTCAGTGGATTGCTAAAGGTCATGCAGGATCTATTCCCACCTCAATGTCTTCTACTATTTCTTCCTAATCCTTGTTCAGCTTTATCCAAGATACCTTTGCAGCTTATAAAAATTCAATGACTCAATTTATTTCCTCCTTTCAGTTCTGTCTTACCTTTAAGCAGTCCTTGCTTTGATTTGATTTCAGATATTCAACTTCAAATCCAAAAGACTGAATTAGTTTATTATTTTAGTGCTGACAACAATGACTCTGTACTCAGAAATTATAAATGTAAAATAATAAAATGTATCTTGGTTTCTTAAGATAGCACTTTCTGTACTTTTAAATAGATGTGGAATGGGCCATCTGGCAGGCAAAAGAAGTCTTTCCTGGAGGAGGCACTACATAACATATTTTTTATTACCTACTGATGACCGAATGCACACTGCTTTAAACAGCATTCATTTCCAGTAAAACTTCATTTGGTTGTAGCCTACTAACATGAATCTTTTATGTTACATTCTTAGACAAGGACAAAATGATACAAAAACCTTAGCACTTTCAGAAACATAAACTTCCATTGTAAATACTTGTGTAGGTATGAAACAGTTGTGTCCCATCCCAAACAGGTGCATTCCATCTGTTATTTCTTACCAAGTTTGTGAGATCACAGAATAGTAGGGGTCGGAAGGGACCTCTGGAGATCATCTTGTCCAACACCCCCTGCTTGAGCAGGCACACCCAGAGCAGGGGGCACAGGAACGCGTCCGGGCAGGTTTTGAATGTCTCCAGGGAAAGAGACTCCACAACCTCCCTGGGCAGCCTGTGCCCCTGCTCTGTCACCCTCACAGGAAAGAAGATTTTTCTCATGTTTAACTGGAGTTCCTGTGTTCCAGCTTGTGCCCATCGCCCCTTGTCCTGTCATTGGGCACCACTCAAAAGAGTCCAGTGCTATCCTTTTCACACCCATCCTTCAGATATTTATAAGTATTGATGAGATCCCCCTTCAGTCTTCTCCAGGCTGAACAAACCCAACTCTCTCAGCCTTTCCTCATCAGGGAGATGCTGCAGTCCCCTGATCATCTTGGTAGCTCTCTGATGGACTTGCTCAAGCAGTTCCACATCCTTCTTGAACTGGGGGGCCCAGAACTGGACACAGTACTCCAGATGTGGTCTCACTACGGCAGAGTAGAGGGGGAGGATAACCTCTCTCGTTCTGCTGGCCACACACCTTTTAATGCAGCCCAGGATATCGTTGGCCTCCTTGGCCACAAGGGCACATTGCTGGCTCATGGTCAGCTTGCTTTCCACCAGCACTCCTAAGCCTTTCTCAATGGAGCTGCTTTCCAGGAGGCGAACCCCCAACTGGTGCATGGGGTTGTTCCTCCCCAGGTGCAGGACCTTGCACTTGCTCTTGTTGAATTTCATGAGGATCTACTCAACTCATCCAAATACTTTAACCGTGAGACATTTAGCCTGCCAAAAATTGTTCATTTCATCCATGATTGTTGAGCATGTACTATTTAAACAAAAGGAAAAAAAACCCAGAACAATCAGCACTATAATGTAGAACACATATATTTTACAAATTAATTCAAAGCTTCAATTTCTTTCTCTATTCCAGTTTTTAAATCAGCCTGTATTCCTTGCTCTTGAGAAAAGCAAAAGTATAAGAACATGCATGTCCAACAATGTTCTATGGTTTTGATGTTAACAATTAGCCTTGATCAAATGGTATAATATTGAAATAAAACCAGAAGTTTCACCCTGCTTTGGGAAAAAAATATGGGTGTATTTATGCCAAAGTATCTCTTTATATTTTTTTACCTTTTCATAGCTCTTAAAACCCAAACATTGTCAGGCCTGGAAAGGATCTGCTTTGTGTTCTGCAAAAAGCTGTGAAGAACAGCATAACAAATCACTAATTGGTATCAGAATTCAAAGCCTATTTTGAAGAAACTAGAGAGATCCATATATGTGGGTGTGGATTTAGTTTCCTCACTAGCGCAGCTACTAAATGTTTCAGCTTTACTCTGGCTTTAATTGAATATGCTCCGAATCTTTCTGCTTTCAAATATTTTGAGACATTCTTCACACAAAGAAATATTATCTAAGCTACAGCATGTACCTTGTCACACTGCAAACAAGATGCACATGAAACAAATCAAACCACTAATATTCAGTTACACATTTTTTTATATTGCTTTTTGTTCTACTTCTCTCACTCCTCACTGCAAATTATCTGTGCGCCTTACAGCTCCCTACAGAGGGGGAATGATTGCAAAGGTACTGATAGGCAAGTTCTTTGTTTTGGGTTTTGTTGTTTTGGTTTGGTTTGGTTTTTAACCCAGAAAATGTCTGTTGTTTTTCACTAGTCTATAAGCATTCACACTTTTCAGATAATTTTGATATAATTTTCTAAAGGCTTGGTTTTCTCAAACTATTATTAACTTTCTGGAGTGGGAGGAAACTTTCTGGTAACAGTCTTAAATGAGTAGAACTCATAGTTGTGCTACTTTGATGAGCAAATGAACTCCAGCTGAAATCAGAATGTTATCTTGTAAATGGGATGCACAAACTCTCACAAATTCAGGGTGTGTGAGCACCAGTGACTTTAACAAGCCCAAGAGCAGCAGGAGATTCCCCAGCATCTCTCCACAAGTTGGAATAATCACACAGTGCTCATTTTTAGAAGCTGAATTTTCCAAATAGAAGCTGTTTTGGTCATTAGACCTTGAGTTTAATTTACAGAGTCACCATAAGACCATCAAAAGCAGCTGAAAGTACTCTGTGTGACCTAGAAATACATGTAAGATTAATTATCTGACATATCAGTGAAGATCCACTATTACATATCAGCCTCAAAAACACATTATAAGTGTAGATGGTCTATTTATATTTTGATCAAAGTCTTAAACTGAATAAAATCATTATCCCTATTGTCCTTCAATTGACATTAATTTATAAGTCTTCTGCTCCTTGTGAAAATGAAATAAGACACCCCCCACCCCATAAATCTGTATGCAGTACTACATTAATTAAATAATAAGTGCATTCTGCAATCAAATAGTAATTTCATAATTATATATGGCTAATCTTTCTGCTGCATACTATTGGGAAGTGAGGAACAAGCCTAAATATGCAGGTGATCTGGTTTTCAGTGAGTAGAACATGACAAGTTCATGTCCTATTTACCTCGTAGTTCCTTTACCTTCTTGCTTTCGATCTCTTCCCAAACCAGGAAACCTCCCCTCCCTGGTAGTCAGTGGTCAGTCTTGACTAATTCCACAAGAAAAGTATGTGGATGTAAAACAAGGAAGAGGAAGAAAAAAAGAAAAAGCTATAATGGCCAAAAAGCATACATAAGTGATTTGGGAACAACAATAGTAAAACAATAGTATTTTTATATGACTGATAAGTAAAGCCCCCTCTCCAGCACTGATTCGGTGTTGCTAGTGTTGCCATCTTCCTAACAAACATCTTGTTGGCACTTATCCTCCTTTTGTATATTGTACTTGTAGTTCAATGTCCATCCTTTGATATGCTTTGAAAAGTAATTCTGCAAGCCCATTCCTCAGTAAAGATTGCCATTGTTTAAATGAGGTGTTTCTGCATCCCACTGTTATTGGCCATCATTCAACCTTCACATCTTTGCTCTGAAATGGATAAAATGAACAAAAATCTCCCTTTTCCTCCAGGAACTTTGTTCCTTCTATGAACATTAATAGTGAACATATGAATACACATAGTCACACATATGCGTATTGTATGACAGTATGCATATATATGTGTATGTATGTACACATATGTATACATACACAAGTATGATAGCAGATACAGACATTATGCAGATGCAGAGCTTCTCTTGACAACCAATACATTGGGGCAACAGCTTGCAATGGTTCATTTTTGTAGTGTTTCTTTGGAGATCTTGAAGCCAAGCCACAGTGATGGATCTGGGTGACTCCCTAATTCAGCTGTGGCAAGGTCGGTTGGTTGGTGGAGACTCCCTTGCACACATTAAGAGGAAGAGTAAACCCAAGCTCAGATGCATTTGGCCTTACCTTTTCCCAATTTCTTCAGTACCTCCAGTTTCACTTCTCGGTTAACACATCTGGTTATGTTATGATGGTGTATTTGGTCTGTCTGAGATGGAGTTAATTTTCCCCATAGCAGCCCTCAGACTCCTGTGCTTTCTATTGGTAGCTAGAAAGGTGTTGATAACACACCAGTGTTTTGGCTGCTTCTGAGCAGCGCTCACATGGCATCAAGGCTGTCTCTCCAGCATTCCTCCCTCACCAGTAGGCTGGGGGCTGCGCAAGATGTCGGGAGAGGACACAGCTGGGACAGCTGACCCAAACTGACCAAACAGATATTCCATACCATATGACGTCATCCTCAGCAATAAAAGCTAAGAGAAAGGGGTGGGGGGCATTCATTATTATCATGTTTGTCTTCCAGAACAACCACTACATGTACTGAAGTCCTACTTCCCGGGAAGCAGTTGAACACCTTCCTGCCCCTGATGGGATCTGGGGAATAACTCTTTTGTTTTTCTTTGCTTCCACATGTGGCCTTTGCTTTTGCTTTATTAAACTGCCTTTATCTTGACCCACGAGGTTTTTTCCATCTTATTTCCTCCCCACCCTATCCTGCTGAGGAGGGGAGTGATAGAGCAGTTTGGTGGGCACCTGGCATCCAGCTAAGGTCAATCCACCACAAGTGGTTTCTTTTTTTCCCTTCAGATCATGGTGTTTAACCATAAAAAAGAAGATAATTTTACCATGTCTCCTCCAACTTGATTTTAAAAGAATTTTAATTAAATAGAACAAAATGCCCCAGAGACAGCCAAAGAGAGGATATGAAGAATAAACGTTAAGGAAAGCTTTTTGCCTGTGTTGTGTTTTCTTCAGTTCACCAGCAGATGGAAGCAGAGAAGCTCTTCCCACATGATCTGCAGATAACCGAGATTTTAGTTTTCCTTTTAAGCAAATCCTCATCAACCAATTGAATGAGTGAACAATATTGAGACACATATTTTAATTTTGATTCTTATCTGATACAAAGTTATATGGCATTACACAGAAGAAAAGGCACTTTTCTATTTTAATAGGAATATTTTCTTCTGGAGTGTATTCAGTATTTAAAGATTACCATTATTTCTTTCTATCCTATTTAACAGTTTTCAAAAATTCAATATGCATCACTCCATGTGCTTACAATACTAAAAATAAATGCTTACAATTAATCATAGTGGTAATTAAAGAGTTATGCACGATTAAACCCGATATGAGGTATTGCTGGATTTCATTAGTAGAATGGAGTTTAATTTCATGTGCTGGTGCAGTGACCCTATCAGTTATGTGGAGTAAAACCAAATTCTTCTTTGTGTAGGGCATTAAGTCAGCACACAAATAAACACATACTAAATTTTCATATCCAAATGCAAAAAATAACACAAAATCAGAACAACCTTGCAGCACATCTGCAACATTAATAAAGTCAATGCAGACTAAATGCTTGACCTACAGTCTACCAAAATCCAGAGGAAACTCCTAGTCAATATAAAGTTATTGAGTTCCTGTCAAGAAATAAATTCCTCATTCTCTATTCCTTCGAATATTCAGGACATTATCTGTGTTTACTGCAGTTATAGTATTAAGGAATTTTTACATACAGATGAACAGGTTGAACATGCTGTTATAATGGAAGACACTGATGGAATAGTATTAGCCTCTTCCTTTCAGAAGAACACTATCCATTCAGTTTTCTGAAAGATACAATCTAAGGCAAAGTAGTTCTCAAAATGTGAACTATATTACAAGTTAAGAGCATCCTCTGTTTTATTTTTCTTCCTCTATTTGGAAATATATGCTTGTAATGCTAGCTTTCAACTGCCTGATACTTGGCTTTGTTGTCAGTACAACATTAAAATAGATAAGTAAAGTCTTCACTCCCACTGGAGTTGTTATTCCTGCCCATCTACCTGCCCACATATAAGTACACTGCCCACTTGTCATTCCTGCCCATATATAAATACACTGATTTATAAAATTAAAACCTTTTTGAAAGCAGAAGAGCTAGAGACTTGACTTTGTTTAACAGAAGCTCACATTTCAGAACTCTGCAAAATATGGAGAAAGAACCTCAGGGATCTCACATTGCCTTAATGTGCAGTGAATCAGTGCTGTAACTCATATTGACTCTAATATATTGTGCATCACTGAGAGAACAGAGTCCTAAATTCTGGGGAGATGTGAATATTCTGCACTGGCCTTTCTCATATGTCAGGACACAACATTATCCATCAGGCCAGGTCATAACTGCCTAGTTCTCTAAGGCTTTACGCATCCATGCAGTATCTCAGCACCTTCTGCATAAAATCAATTGCATTAATTGCATGTATTTCCAGTGGGTAAAACTACTTACTTTTAAAAAGACACTGTCTAGCAGTATAAGCCTATGAAGAGGTGAAACAAATGGATAATTTAATATGAAAATTTATAGTAGGCAGTCATTTACATGGGGTTTGGCAATTTTATTTTGATTATATGAAGCTAGTTTAAATCTTTTATCTGGACTGTATTAAACAAAATATAATATCTCCTTCCTTTTCTAAAATTGAGATATACACTTATTCATAACGAGACCAAAAGAACTGTAGGTTACTTTTAGGTCTTCATGCTTGTGTCTATGCCATCAACTGACAAGAGGCTTAAGTACTTGTTCTAAGCTTGCTGTCTTATTATTATTAAACGAGTCAGGGCTGATACTTGTGTTCAGATGACAGTACAGCCTCCAACATGATGTATGTTCCATCCAAAGACCTCTGTTGGAACAGAAGGGAAATATACATTTTCCTTAACCACCCTGAGACAGTAGCTTGCACCTCCTGCAACACAGATGATTTCTGAAGTGAGTGCAAAGTGAGGCTGATTCCAGATTCTTAAGTACCTGAGCATAATCATAGATATTATTCACATATTTCCACTGAAACTGTGTTAAACAAAGTAAATAAAGCCACATAACCATTTCAAAAAGAGAATGTGAAATATAGAAACAAACTCTAGGAGGCTTTGTGATCAGCAATTTTTCCAAGCTTATTTTCAGAAATATGGTTCTTGGATCACAATGAATGGTCCTTATTCTTGTTGGAAATAAGTGGCTGTTCTTCATGATTTTTTCCATCACTTCCTGAGCATGAATTAGTACTGAGAACTTTGATTTATGGATAAACATATTCTTCTGTGTTTTCTAGATGAAAATAATATTATTTAACACAGTAATGTCTTTTTGATGCCTGTAGAACTTTCTGAAAAGTATTTGGCCTCAAAATCTCTGCTGACCACAGTTCTTCATATGGGAGTTGAACAAATAGTAGGACTTTCAGCTCAGTGGCAAAGAAGGGAAGGGAAGATTCTTACCTTGGGCTGTGAATTTTAGTTTCTACTCATTTGCATACACAGTTACCAAAACCTTTAATGAGGACTGAGTATTTAGATTCCTGTTACAGGTTGTAAGATCTTAAACTGAACTTCCCCTTTAATCATATTATGCCTGTTTGATACTTTGTCAAAGGAGCTCAAGGTTCTTTAAATATCAGAATGCTAAGATATCAAGTACAGATATAAAGGAAACACATATGGTGTGAAGCAGGAACTGGGCATATGGAAACCTTAATTAACCCAGGCAAGTGAAAAAGCAACAGCTGGAGAAACAAAAATAAGATCAGTACTGTTCCTTGAGAAACTGAGTTTCAAATCCAGTTGGATAAAGGAAGGACTGAACCTGGGCTTCCAATTTCCATTAAGACTCTCCTCAAAACTGCATCAGTATATAAAAGTTGATTGCCTCATGCTTATTTCTATGAAACAAGCGTGAAATATTATTTCCAAAAAAACTACTTTACAGATTTCATCTGAATACCTGGGTAGTGAGGTGATTACTAAAATGTCCAGTTTTGATGTTGGGGAAACAACAAGGAGAAAAGGTTATATTGAACCACAATAAAGCCACAAATGCAGTCACTGCAAAAGAAAATAAAAGGTAACTCCCATGTACCATTTCCAGTAACTATTCGAATTTTCAGAAACTTACATAATTATGTCATCTACACATTTTAAAAAATCCTTCTTCAACATTTAAAATTTTGTAACAAACACATTACTTTGGTAGTAAATTAAAAATATTTGGGACTTTTTTCCAGAACTTTTTGCCCTACAAAAGCTGTAGTATATTTGTCATGAACCTGCTGAAGTACTTAAATGTCAAGATCAAGTACTTTATTGATGTTTTTAATACACCTGCTCACATAATTTGTTGTTCCTTCCAGTTGCTTCTCACATGTTTACAAACAGATGTATTTAATTTCTCATATCTCTGTTATTGGGATACTGTAAATATTGTACATGTACACATGACTAAAATTTTTCATGTATTTAAATGTACTCTAGAGGCTTCAGGGAGTCAACCTTTTATTCTTTTTGAATTTTATTATAATTGAATATTGCTATCAAAGAAATATAAGGAAAGATGTGTCACAAAGTGTTTTAGTAACATAACATAATAAAAACTCTCAACAACCACTTTCTCCAGTATTCCTTAAGGCAAGATACCAAACTGATGCGTACATAAACATAAAACCCACCCTTCTGATTTCCAGTTGTTTAATTTATTTTATTTCATTCATTAGTTTATTAATTCCAATTGCCAATAAAATATTAAAAAGATATAATAGCAAGTATTTTATAGAATCACAGAATCACAGAAACACAGAATCACAGAATCCCAGGCTGGAAGGGACCTCAGGGACCACCTAGTCCAACCTTTCTAGGAAGAGCACAGGCTAGACAAGATGGCCCAGCACCCTGTCCAGACGACTCTTGAAGGTGTCCAACATGGCCGAGTCAACCACTTCCCCGGGGAGATTATTCCAAGGATAGACTGTTCTCACTGTGAAAAATTTCCCTCTGGTGTCTAATTGGAATCTCCCCAAGAGCAATTTGTGTCCATTCCCCTTTGTCCTCCCCATGTGACTCTGTGTAAAAAGGGAGTCTCCATCTTCCTTGTAGCCACCCCTTAAGTACTGGTACATGGTGATGAGATCCCCTCTGAGCCTCCTTTTCTCAAGGCTGAACAAACCCAGTTCTCCCAGCCTATCCTCATTTTCATTTCACTTTACTATAACACTGACCCTTGGTAATGTTTCTATTTGAGTAAAAAGCTTTCCTCAGTGACCATCTGAGTTTGCTGCCTTTGTTCTTTCAAGTTCTTTCTTGTTTTATTTTGTTTTGTTTTCAGGAGGTGTTTCTTGTCAAGATCAGGAAAAAAAACAAAAGTGGAAACAACTGCCAGAATTATTTCAGCATAATATTAAAATGAAAATAACAGAATAAAATGAACCCTATTATGTAGTCTGTGCAACTAAGAAAATAACTTCCAAGTAGCCAAATAAGCAAATTTTATTTGCTATGTTCTTTAAAACTATAAAAATGAATTAAAATACAAACTACAAACGTTGAAAAATAGAGTATTTTCTTTCTGATCCTTCTACTTGAAGAGGGATAACAGTAGAAAAATTATCTCGTAAACAAGCATGCAGAAAATTTATTTACAGAATGCATTATAACCATTACAATTTTTTGGACTCTCTTTTCTTGCAATGCGAGGAGCTCAATAAGGATCTTTTTCCTACTGATTCCTGACATAGAAATGTAATGTAGGGTCTGGAATGTAAACCAAGTAAAATTGATGTGCTGTGGAAGGCCTGAGGCCTGACCAAATTAACAGCACAGCTGGATCTTTTACAAGTTCTAAGAAAACTAGATAACACATTGCATATGTACCATATCTTGATCCCCCCCTGGTCAGCACAAGTAAATTCTGCAGCTCTTCACTGGATACCTTCCAAGTTCAGCAGTGTACTGGGGAGAGCCTAGTGGCACTGACAGAGGGAAGCATTTCTGGTTGGAAAAGCAATACAAGGTAAGGCTATGAGGTTTTCAAAAAATTCAGATGATTGCTAAAGGACAGTATCACTGGGAAATGACAGCACTCCACTCTTACCTCCCTCTGCTGAGAGTGCACCAACATATTTTCTGTTTCTTTTTTTGCCTTTTTAGAGCGCTGTTAATGATTAATTTGAATATTCAGCATAAATCACTGCTGAAGCATTTGCAGAAAAGGATGGGGGAATGGTTTGAGCCTTTAGCTTGAAATATGCAGACTCTGTAAGTCAGATCATCAGTTCAGTCTCCTAGGGTAAATAAAAATTGCATTATGCAGTGATGTTAAGAAATTCTTTCATATAGGATGGAGGTCCAAGAATTCTGTATAGACTAGGCATTCTACAGGTTTTTTTCTTCTGACAAAATGGTTTTTCTCTCAGTATTACCTCTCTGAATTTCTCATTCTTATCTGAAATCTTTATGCATATTGAAAAAATCAAATGATTTCACAGGGCACCATTAGTCCCTTTTATTTCAAGGTTTGCTTCTTTTTTGTTTTCTGTTTTATATTTTATTAGAAATCTAAGAACAAGTCTTCACCTAAGTAACAGTAGCAGAGATTTTCAAATAGATATTTTCATAATTATTTTTTTGCAGCTAGAAGGTCAACTTTATATGTATTTTTTTCTATATACAAACTTCTTGAAGTATGTCAATGTGGTACTGATTTCTAGATGCTATAGAAATGGCATGGATAAATAACTGGGACAAAATAATACAATTTTAAAATAGTAAGTGATTGAAGATAATATTCTCAATAATATACTCATTATTATTTAGTATAAACTCAAATCACTATTCTTCATGTTCAAAAACAATAAGTATTTCCATATTAAGTACTCAAATACTTTCCACACCTGTCAATATAAGTTATAATAGGGAGAAATAACTGAGGGATTTTTTCCTGGTTTATGTTTTTAGTTTTGCTTTCTTTTCAGAAAACAGAAATATTTTATACTGCTGCTCCTTTTGATATTTGTATTGAGATTTTGGAGATACTTACAGCATTGTAATTTTCATTGACAATAAGGAAGAAGCCAATGGGATGAAAACTGGCTATATTATAAACATTATGCTCTTAGAATAAAGCTAATTTAACAGAAAACAGAGAATTCTTTCTCCATCAGTATCAGTCCAATATCAATGGACACTATAATGTTTCTGATGCAAGTATTGCCTCTACCTAAAATCCAAAGACAATAAACCTTTCTGCCATTCACTTGTGCTTCCCTAAAAGGGAGAACCTAAAGATAATCATCAGTGCCTGATACTTATAGAACTGTATAGACTTAAAGCAGAAAAATAAATAATACTAAAAGCAGAGTAATGCAATGCCTTCAGCTTTTCAGAATCTCTGAAATTTTCTATGTACCTCTGGAAACTCAATAGGCCCTTTTATACACCTTCAGTCTCCCACTGGTTTTCTCTCAAAGCCTCTGGTTTAATATTCCTCTCTACCTTCTTCCCTTACAGCCATAGAGTTCATCTTTGCCTACATTTTTGAATGCCTGTAACAAATCTGGAGTTGTGAAGTAAAAACTGAGGACTAATTAGACTATGTCCAGATGATCTGACTTTATTACAGAGATTATTACTGCGACTTGATCAGAATCAGCTTTGGGGTGAAATATCCATTATATTATATGGAATAATGTGTCTAGCATCACTTAATAACTAAGAAGGAATTTTAAGGATACCTTTATTCTTCTCTGACACAGTAGTGTTATCACCTAACCCCAACAAGATACATTTAGCTATACAAAATAATGTCTAGGATTTTCTATTGAAATAACATCTGTTAAGGGCTAAGTTTATTATAACTTACATTGTCAGCCTAAATTAGAGTTCCAAAAGAAAAAAAAATCAAAGCTTTGGCTAGGCTTCATGCATTAAAATGTATTGCTTTCTTTAAATTACATCAGGTATTAGTAAAACTAACCAGTTACATTTCAGTGAAAACTACAAACTGAAAAAGTATTTTCAGATATGTGAGACAATCAGAAGATAAATATTTGGATAACTATCAAATTAGCATTTTCATTTATCTACTGGACACAGCAGATATGTGCATAAACATAAATATAGAAGTAGAACTTTCATGCATAGTCGAATATGAAAATGGTAACTAAGAGAAAGAAAGGGAGCCTCAGTATGCCAAAATACAACTCAGTCCTGCAAGTTGTTAGGGAGGGTAATAAATGCTATAATTCATTCACAGTAAAATGTAACTAAGCCTGTTAAAATGTGGATTGGTACTACATAATTGCATTGTAAACTGTGTATTGGTGATTTTGACATTCACCAAGAGACTTAAGATCAGATTAAATGACATGTAAGTTTCTCAAAGGTCCACCAACTTTCTAATTAAAGTATAGAAATGCAGGTCTATCACCTGTATTTGTCTCATTTAATCCTCATTTACAGTAGGAGTTTTATTCCATTTCCTAACTGGGTATTTACTGAGGGTCGATTCCAATAGACTTAACCAAGGCATATAATTTACAGAATCACAGAATCCCAGGTTGGAAGGGACCTCAGGGATCATCTAGTCCAACCTTTCTAGGAAGAGCACAGGCTAGACAAGGTGGCCCAGCACCCTGTCCAGACGACTCTTGAAGGTGTCCAACGTGGCCGAGTCACCCACTTCCCTGGGGAGATTATTCCAAGGGTTGACTGTCCTCAGTGTGAAAAATTTCCCTCTGGTGTCCAATTGGAATCTCCCCAAGAGCAACTTGTGTCCATTCCCCCTTGTCCTCCCCATGTGACTCTGTGTAAAAAGGGAGTCTCCTTCTTCTTTGTAGCTGCCCCTTAAGTACTGGTACATGGTGATGAGATCCCCTCTGAGCCTCCTTTTCTCAAGGCTGGACAAACCTAGTTCATCAGCCTATCCTCATATGGCAGGCTTCCCAGTCCTTTGATCATCTTGGTGGCTGTTGTGGTTTAGCCGGTAACTCATAGCCAGCAACTCAGCCCCATGCAGCCGCTCGCTCACTCTCCCACCGGTGTGACAGGGAAGAGAATCAGAAAAGTAAAGCTGGTGGCTTGAGATAAGGACAGTTTAATAATTAAAATAAAACAGCAACAACAAAAATGCAATGGAAAGGAAAACAATGAGAGGTGCAATACCCGGGCCAGGGATAGGGGGGAAGGGGAATGAACCACCAAAACTAACCACATGTGATGCAGCCGCTCCCCATCCGCCAACCCAATGCCGCCAGTGTCCAAGCCACAACTGCATTGCACTGCACTGCCCTGCCCTGCCCTGCCCGGCCGCCGCCGCCGCCGCCCACCCCCCCCCAGACACCAACTGCACTCATTGATATACTGTCCATGGAGTCACATGGCATAGAATGAGCATCCCATTGGCCAGTCAGGGTCAGCTGCCCCAGTCTCGGCCCTGCCCCTCCCAGCCTCCTGTCCATGTGGCAGAGCATGGGAAGCTGGAAAGGTCCCTGACCACCACAGGCACTACACTGAAGAGAATTAACCCCTTCTCAGCCAAAACCAGCACAGTGGCCCTTCTCTGGACCCCTTCCAGCCTGTCCACATCCTTTTAGTAGAGCGGGGACCAGAACTGTATGCAGTACTCCCGGTGTGGCCTGACAAGCGCTGAGTAGAGTGGGATGATGACTTCTTTTTCTCTGCTGGTGATGCCCTTTTTGATGCAACCCAGCATCCTGTTGGCCTCCTTGGCCGAAGCAGCACACTGTTTTCTCCTGTTGATCTTTCTGTCCACCAGGACCCCCAGGTCCCTTTCCACAGAGCTGCTCTCCAGCCAGGTGGATCCCAGTCTGTGCTGCACTCCTGGATTATGTTTTCCAGGTGTTTACACTTACATTTAAATTTCTAATAACCTAACATTCCTAAAGATACTGATTCACTTGCTCAGAAATAAGGATTTAAATGTCAAGCACCATTTGAAATGCTTTACAGTATGTAAGACAGTGCCATGAGGTTACCAGATACTACACAGGACTTGTACGGAACCCATTTCCTTCTGGCTCAGGAGCTGGACAATTGGTAACATGGCCTCATTGCTAACATCCATCTCAAGAGACATCAGTGAGTTATTCAACATCTTTATAAGTGATCTGGATAATGGCATCAAGTGTAGCCTGATGAAGTTTGCTGATGACACCGAACTGAGTGGGGAAGTAGACACTCCAGAAGGGAGAGCTGCTCTGCAGGGAGATCTGGATAGGCTGGAGGAGTGGGCCAGCAGGAACCTTATGAGGTTCAACAAGGAGAAGTGTAAGGTCTTGCACCTGGGAAAACAAAATCTGGGAGTGAGTACAGACTGGGATCCACCTGGCTGGAGAGCAGCTCTGTGGAAAGGGACCTGGGGGTCCTGGTGGACAGGAAGCTCAACATGAGCGAACAGTGTGCTGCTGCAGCCAAGGCGGCCAACAGGATGCTGGGTTGCATCAAAAAGGGCATCACCAGCAGAGAAAAAGAAGTCATTATCCCACTCTACTCAGCACTTGTCAGGCCACACCTGGAGGACTGTGTACAGTTCTGGTCCCCGCTCTACTAAAAGGATGTGGACAGGCTGGAAGGGGTCCAGAGAAGGGCCACCAAGATGATCAAAGGACTGGGAAGCCTGTCATATGAGGCTAGGCTGGGAGAATTGGGTTTGTTCAGCCTTGAGAAAAGGAGGCTCAGAGGGGATCTCATCACCATGTACCAGTACTTAAGGGGTAGCTACAAAGAAGAAGGAGACTCCCTTTTTACACAGAGTCATGTGGAGAGGACAAGGGGGAATGGACACAAGTTGCTCTTGGGGAGATTCCAATTGGACACCAGAGGAAAATTTTTCACAGTGAGAACAGTCAACCCTTGGAATAATCTCCCCAGGGAAGTGGGTGACTCGGCCACGTTGTACACCTTCAAGAGTTGTCTGGACAGGGTGCTGGGCCGTCTTGTCTAGCCTGTGCTCTTCCTAGAAAGGTTGGACTAGATGATCCCTGAGGTCCCTTCCAACCTGGGACTCTGTGATTCTGTGATTCTGTGACCCATCTTAAAATGACTGAATCAAGTCTACAGTGTCTGAATTTCTTTTATAATTAAAGAAGAGAGAAAAGTGCCTTTGAAGTTCTAAAGAGGAAATTCCTCCTCTTAATTTAGTTGCCAAATCTTAGCTAACAAATTTTCCTTTTCGAAGTATTCAAAGCACATATTTATATCCACTGACTGCAACAGAACTTAAAAAGTCTGTAGACATAAGTTACGTCTAGATAATGCAGAGTAGTTCTCAACCTGTACATTTCCAAAAGAAGACCGTATCTTTATCACTTTTCATTTTAAGTTGTGCCGTTATCATCTCCAATAGAAAAATAACTGAATGCACTTTTTTCTCTCTCAATAACTGTTTTCCTCAAATAAAGAAATATTTTATCAAGTTTTACTTTTGCTTTGAGCAAGACATTTCTGCAGTCTCTTCGATATTGTATCTGTGGGACAATCAGTAAAGAAAATGTCAAAAACAATAAAGTAACAGTAAATTTCCCTCCAGAAGTTTTAACACTTTAAAGTTGAAAAGACTAAGTAATTAGTTTTGACAGATTTCAGAGCATAATATGACATGTAAGCTTTAGCATTTTGGGAGTAGCCCCTGGAAGGAGTCTCAGAAACATCTGCTTGAATAATAAACTAAGCTGTTCCAGAAAGGTACCGTTTTGGTATTGTAGTGGATTATGAATCTTTATTATTTGGTTCCCCACATATCTGCTTCATAACTGAATTACTGAGGACATTGAATTGCCTTATTTTTCTTCTATACATGTAAATACATTAGTGCATCATATGTATGCACTAATGTACTTTTTCTTCATTTACTGCTTTCTGTTCTTTTGCAATGTGCATTTTTGAGTGTAATTTGTCCATCCTTACTAAATTCAAACAATTGCAAAAAATATTTCTTTGATTTCAGTGCAGTTACTGTGGATTAAAGTTCTCCTCTGTGTGGATAAAAGAATGAGAGAATAACTTGACATTCTTTGTTAAGAAGTACAATATGATTATCAACTCTGTATGCCTACTTTTTCTAAGACCTTTGAGAAACAACTTCTGGTTTTTGAAGAGGGCAACATGCTACGTAAAGGGTATTGTACTATGTGCTTCAAAATTGACAGTTACATATTATGCACTATAATTTGATGAAATAATGTGAAACTGCAACTCAAGAAAAGGATGTATCCAAAGTAGTTTGTTTTGGCTTAAGAATACTTGTAGGCTACGTCTGTCTTTTAATTAGCAATATGACGTATAGACTCCTGTTCTGGCTCTAAATGAACCAGATCAAATTCCAAAGTGCAAGGAACAAAAATGTCCCTATAGGTTGATTAACTCTTCCAAAACGTAATTTGTTACTTTATTTTATATTTTATTTTTATCTAATTTGTACCTAGAAGCAGAGTAGTTTAGCTGATGTGAATTTATTTCACCTAAACGGCCTAGCATTTGATACATGAGGTAAAATGATTAAAGGTATCCATAAAAATTTGACAGCATGTTGCAATCCAGTGTTGCTGTATCCACATATGGCCAAATTTTCAAAGCAATTTAGGAGTCTAAAGATGCAGCAAACCTGTCAAGTCCCATTCAAATACTGAGTTCTCAGTAATAGCTGGGAGGAACTAAGTGTATACACAGGAGTTAAGAGTTTAAAAGCCCTTGTGTTTCTGGGCCCAAATAATTGCAAGGGTGAGGTTGTTATTAATTTATACACTGTTAAAATCTCACTAGAGGCCTATCTGCACTTGAACAAAGACCTTTGAAAACTATGCTCTTAGGAGGCCAAGTTAATGCCTGTATCTCTTGGAATAAAAATTATGCTCTGAATAAAGGTAAGATGCAACTCAGTTTAGTCCTCAAAGTTAGATGTCTAATCCAAGCAGGTCATTAATGCCAACTTTTTCTTCAAAGAGAAGAAATAGAAAGAGGTGACTCCTGAGGGTGATTCATCCTATCTTAAGACAAATATTTAAGGAAGGTAGGATAAACTGTCCTCAAGAGAAGTCCTTCCTTTCTAACACATTAAAGAATTTAGTCAAGCACCATAGACTACATGCTTAACTTCTGGATAGTGAAAGATTAGGTGAATCCTGCCCTTTATTCTCTAGGACACACCTTCAGATGTGTTTATTCCTTTTCTTGGTGTTCCTTTCCCGAACAGACCGAAATGGTACATCCATCACTATGTAAACACTAATTCTCTAAGGTGCTGTCATTTTTTACTGTGACCGTAGAAATATTTTATATTATGTTTATCTGATTGCATAATAAACCATGCAAGATAACTTTGCCCCTTTTTTTTCTCCTACCTACTGTTGCTGTTTGTTGTCTGGCATTATATTTTCCCAGAATTATACAAAAGGCAGGGAAAGAAACTGCATTTATTTTTCTCAGTCATAACAAAAGAATTATTATCTATAAACTCCTGTAGACAGGGGAACGAACAAGTGGTGGAGGAGCCAATGAGGCAAGATGTACTGCTCAACCTTACCCTAACAAACAAGGAAGGGTTGGTTGAGAATGGCAGAGTTGGGGGTAGCCTTGGCTGCGGTGACCATGACATGGTTGAGTTTAGGATACTGTGAGGTACAAGCAGGGCTATGAGTTGGGTTACAACCTTGCACTTCAAGAGGGCCAACTTTGGCCTCTTCAAAGACCTGCTTGGAGGAATCCCATGGGCTAGGGCTCTGGAAGGCAGGGGGGTCCAAGAGAGCTGGCCAGTATTCAAGGACCACTTCCTCTGAGGTCAAGATTGGTGCATCCTTAGGAGGAAGAAGTCAGGCAGAGGAGCCAGGAGACCCGCATGGATGAGAAAAGAGCTTCTAGAAAAACTCAAATGGAAGAGGGCAGTTCATAGTATGTGGAAAAAGGGACTGGCCACTTGGGAGGAATACAGGAATGCTGTCAGGGTATGCAGAGATGCGACAGGAAGGCCAAGGCCCCCTTGGAACTAAATCTGGCAGTGCATCTCAAGGATAACAAGAAGGGTTTCTTTAAATACATCAGCAGTAAAAGGAAGACTGGGGGTACAGTGGGCCCACTGCTGAACAAGGAAGGGGCCCTGGTGACACAAGATGCAGAGAAGGCGGAGTTACTGAATGCCTTCTTTGCTTTGGTCTTTACTGCTAAGGCTGGCCCTCAGGCATCTTAGCCCCAAGAGAAGAGAGGACAAATCTGGAGAAAGGATGACTTACCATTGGTTGAGAAGAATTAGGTCAGAGATCACCTATGCAAATTGGATCCTTGCAAATCCATGGGCCCCAAAGGGATGCACCCACAAGTGCTGAGGGAGCTGGTGGATGTTCTTGCTGAGCCACTCTCCATCATCTTTAAAAGGTCGTGGAGGACAGGAGAGGTGCCTGAGGACATGAGGAAAGCAAATGTCACTCCAATCTTCAAAAAGGGCAAGAAAGAGGATGTTGGAAACTACAGGCCAGTCAGCCTCACCTCCAACACTGGAAAGGTGATAGAGCAGTTCATCCTGGAGGTCATCTCCAGGCATGTAGAGGACAAGAAGTTTATCAGAAGCAGACAACATGGATTCACCAAGGGATGATCATGCTTGTCCAACCTGATAGGCTTCTGTGATGGCATGACTGCCTGGGTCAATGAAGGGAAAGCAGTGGATGATGTCTACCTCGACCTCAGTAAGGCATTCGACACTGTCTCCCATAGCCTCCTCAGAGGCAAGCTAAGGAAGTATGGGTTGAATGTTGAATGGACAGTAAGGTGGATTGAGAACCGGCTCAACAACAGAACTCAGAGGTTTGTAATCAATGGAGCAGAGTCTGGATGGAGGCCTGTCACTAGTGGTGCTCCCCAGGGGTCTGTGCTGTGTCCAGTCCTGTTCAACATATTCATCAATGACCTGGATGAAGGGATAGAGTGAAACCTCAGCAAGTTTGCTGATGATACCAAACTGGGAGGAGTGGCTGATACACCAGAAGGCCGTGCTGCCATCCAACGAGACCTGGACAGGCTGGAGAGCTGGGCTGAGGGGAACCTCATGAAATTCAACAAAAGCAAGTGCAAGGTCCTGCCCCTGGGGAGGAACAACCCCATGCCCTGGTACAGGCTGGGGGCTGATCTACTGGAAAGTGGCTCTGTTGAGAAGGACCTGGGAATGCTGGTGGAAAGCAAGCTGACCATGAGCCAGCACTGTGCCCTTGTGACCAAGAAGGCCAACGATATTCTGGGCTGCATTAAAAGGAGCGTGGCCAGTAGATCGAGAGGTTATCCTCCCCCTCTACTCTGCCGTAGTGAGACCACATCTGGAGTACTGTGTCCAGTTCTGGGCCCCCCAGTTCAAGAAGGATGTGGAACTGCTCGAGCAAGTCCATCAGAGAGCCACAAAGATGATCAGGGGACTGCAGCATCTCCCTGATGAGGAAAGGCTGAGAGAGTTGTGTTTGTTCAGCCTGGAGAAGAGAAGACTGATGGGGAATATTGTAGATACTTATAAATATCTAAAGGATGGGTATCAGGATGGTGGGACTAGGCTCTTTTCATTAGTTCCCAATGTCAGGACAAGGGGCAATGGTCACAAGTTGGAACACAGGAACTTCAGCTAAACATGAGAAAAAATGTCTTTCCTGTGAGGGTGCCAGAGCAGTGGCACAGGCTGCCCAGGGATGTTGTGGAGTCTCCTTCCCTGGAGACATTCAAAACCCGCCCGGATGCATTCCAGTGCCCCCTGCTCTAGGTGTCCCTGCCCAAGCAAGGGGGTTGAACCAGATGATCTCCAGACGTCCCTTCCAACCCCTGCCATTTAGTGATTCTGTGATTCTGTGAACAACATAGAAATTGTAACAATGTGTTTACAGTCAAAACTCCTTGCTTAAATCTTAAGTCTAAAAATTTTGGTGGTAAATCTGTATCAGAGAAAATGACAGCTTTTTAGGTACAAAATTATACATAATGGTTTACACATGCAGGCCAAAGGCAAGCAGGTATACCAACAGAGGAACAATAGGTTTCCATGAGGAGTAAAATATTTCTCAGTGATAATGCACACTGAAAATCCCAGAATTCACCCCTTACCATGGGGTTTATTCTGGATTCAAGTGAAGTTTAACAGCTGGAAATACTGAAATATCCTGTATTTTAGTCTCTAGAGAAGTCAACTATAGTTATGAGTCTTTATTTTTATGAGCTTATAAAGCTTTACAAGCTTTTTATTCAAGAAGAGGCAGTTCTTACACTGGAAATGGCAGAATTTGTGGTCTGTAGACTGGACTTGAAATTTTTTTTGATGTACACAGGTAAAGGTACACAAAAATTTCAATAGGTGCTATTTAATATCCTTATTTTTTATAACAGTGATAGCAAACCCTGAAAATATTATCTCTAAATGTCCTGAAAGTTAAATCTTTTCATTTTGCTTTGTTGCCAACTTTAATGGTGTAATTGAAAAGATTTTCTTGCATTCAACTGTTCCACATTTTCACGATCAGTTCTTCTGCCTGCAACAAAAACATTACATCTATTCTTAAATAACTCTAAGTTTATTGTTTTTTATGGGCAGAGGGGGAACAGGTATGAATCCAAACTGTTGGTAGCTAAAGGAAGGATACTGTAAAATGGTATCTGACCAAGTAACAGTGCAAGTAATGCATATCTGTAGCTGACAGATGATTGGGTTACATGCAGTTCTGAACCATCAGTTGCATCTTTTCCACAGCACAGAAGATAATGGCAAGTTATCACAGCCAGAGTCCCTGTTGAGAACATGTTCACTCACGTTAGTAGTTTTCCATAATGTAATTCTACAGATATTAACATAATTGACAAAGTAAATGTCATGCAGGATAGGCAGATCTACAAAAACAAATTTAAAATAAGCACGGTTAACACAGACTAATGAATCTGACAATTCCAAAGAGTTAAGACTCTTCTTGTTGTCAGTTGTGACATGGAAGTACACGTTATCTTTATTGACTAAGTGAAAGTGCCTCACAGCCAACAAAAGGAAAACTCAGATATTTCACTTTTGTCTGTAGTGTTTGGTCAACAATATTTCCTGCCTCATTTCGATCATAGAGAATCCTGCAGAGAACAGAATTTTGATTTATCAATCCCTATACTACTTTAAAGTGATATTATTCTTTCATTTCAGCAGGGAAAAAGTTACGACAAGGTCTGGGATATTATCAAAGACATTCCGGAAGTTAAAGACAAATTCCCTGGCAGACAGCTGTATGCTGAGACTAGTTCTAGTCCTCACTTTTGACTATTTCAGCTGAAAATTGTCAGTACTACGTCATTAAAATAGAACAATTAAAGATTTTCCTAATACAATAAATTAAAAAATCAAAATTAGGCGTATTGTTCTCCTTGTAATCTGAAAGTCAGAAGTAACTCTTAACCAAAAGATGTAGCTTTTCAATTGTTTTGTCAACACCACAGACACCTCTGCTGCAACTTGCACTAAGTGAAGAAGGGTTATTATGTAAAACAAGAATAACATAATTGGCTCAAAATGCCTTTTCTTCCTTTTCTGAAATAGCTTTAATACGATAGATGTGCAGTGATGTTATATGTATAAAGTTAATTCTAATGATGGACATCAGCCCCTGCCAGGTAGGCAGAACACTGTAAATGCCAATGTGTGACACATGGATGAGACTCCCCAAACCAGAGTGCAATTCCTAGACTTGCTGGTTTGTGAGGGCAGTGAGCTTTAGAAGGAAAGTCCAGACTGGAGGTGAAGATAGGTCAAATTATTGGAATGTTACCAGGGCTGAAGATGTCTCTTTGATAACCTTGGGGATGGTAGATAAATATAAGGTGGAAGGAACCAAGGAAGGTGGTTGAACTCAGCAGAACTACTTTTGATAATGTAGACCACTGAAGTTGCTAGAATGAATGAAAATGGGGACTGAGGACAAGTGAATTTGTTATTATCAGATGAAATAAGAGATAAATTCTTAGAGAATAAAAAATGGCTTTGACTGTTCCTTGCCTCCACTGATCTCTTCTGTCATTCTGGCCCATTATCACTACTCTTTTGCAGTACAGGGCAGAAGAAACTCTACTGGAATGTCATCTGCAACATTTGCAAAGGCTCTGCAAAAGACAAATCACATTGCTGAGTAAAAAATACCTATTTCTTTCATAGGTAATTTCATTTCTGTTTTGTAGGTGGGTGTTACCTACATACATATATATTTTCTCCCATTGAAACAGCCAAGCTAATAACTCACTTGTGTGTTCTTTACCTTTACAAAATTGTTTAGTTAACCATGTCCTACTTGATTGTTGTGAAAATGCTAATTTATTGGGGAAATTGGGTGGGCAGTCCAAAAACAGAGAACTATACCACTCCATGGCATGTGGAGAACCACACCATTCCATGGACAGAATTCATTAACCAGGATATCTCAGTTAGATAGCAATTTCTAGTCTAATGTTTTTGTCTTACACATCATACTCACATCAGCCATAGTCCCTGCCCCTCTGGTCCAGGTTAGTCTGGTAGCACAGACTCAGGGCACAGAACACTCATGCTGACTGCTGGATGTGTCCTGGTCCTGGCTGATAGGCAGACCCCTGTTCCACCTTGGGCTCAGCCTTTGACATGCTATCTGAGGTCCACACATCATGTACTGCCCTCATGTCCCATTGGGTAATTTTCTTCTCTATTTATTGCATTATAAACTAGACCATCAGCACAAGCCGCTAACGGCCTTGTTAATCATGTAGCCTGAGGCCAATCTCTTTGGCTTCCTCTACATCAAAGGCTGATTAGCCGTTATCACTGTTACCTCCAAGGTTTCTGTCATCCACTGGTCCCCAGCCCAAAATGGGTTGCAAAAGCATGAAATCAGCAATGGGTATATTAAAAAGTTCTTTGTTCTGGGCTGCTGTAAAAGGAAGACCTATACAGATTGCTTAATGTAAGAATGTTTTCATATGAGAAAGTTTTTAAAGAGCTACCAAATCTTTCTGAATATAGAGTGGAGAACTGTTTAGTCTTTCCCCCATTTCATCCATCTACATCTCTCTGCATAATCTAGTACATTTACTTGCACAACCACTTGCTCCAGAGCACAATATTCTCATTCTGGTTTGGCCTACTTCAAAAATCAAGTGGTATTTTTTTTGACTACTCAGATGATTTGTAAAAAAACTATTCCAGCTTATTCAATTCACTTTGTATCAAGTAAATATTTGATATTAAAATATATCCATATGCATTTTCAAGGGTATTAAACTAGCAAAACTTGGACTCTGAGATTTGTAAGAATAAAGTATGCAAAGGGGTTGAATAAGATTTTTGAGTCTCCACTTTCCAGATCTTGTGCTCACATCCTTCACATAGAAGGCCACTGCCAAGTCCTAAGAAAATGAAAAACCCCTAGATTACAAAACCCATTAAAATTTCTACCTGGTTAATAAGACTGGAAAGCTCTGCCATTTCCAAGACAGATCTAGATATGGGCAGAGTACTCAGCTTCTCCACTGCCTAGAAACATTAACTTGCTGCTGCTGAGGAAAGGTCAAAGTATATAGATTGATAGCTACTGCTGAGAGGCTAGGTGCCATCTATCCTTTCTATCAGTACTGGCAGGAACAAAAGATCTGGTTCTTCGTGTCTCTCCTGCACATAACAAGAGTGATTCAGGTCTTTCTGAGGAGTTCAAACTCCCTAACATCTTATGGAAACATTACTGTTTCACGTAAGTTTCTTTGTATGTATTACAGAATTTACTTTCAAAAGCAGTGAGGAAATGAAGCCTGATGAAAAAAATAGCACCAAGGAAGAAATGCAAATTAAGAAATAATATAGAAAAAAGGTACATTTTCATTCCAAATTAATTCTTCCATCTAATTTCTTTAATGGACATACAAACGCTTGTACTGGCACAAAAGTAAGAGCAAATGGTCAGAAATAGGTTTGTGTGGGATCATATATTTCAGCACTAGTGCTAACTAAAAGTGATAACAAACTCATGGAACAGTCTGCAATCACAACAGTAATCACAGCATTGTCGTTAAATTCCTCCATCCCTACTGTCTCCTTTTCACCATTTCTTTTCTCTTTCCTGAAGTAGGTTCAAGATATTTTTGGCAAATGTGCAGTGTTGTCCTGTGTCTTGTGTACGTCTTTGTAGCTGAACAGAATGCATCAGAAGCAGAGAAGGTAAAGATGTCAGGGCAGACTAATGGAACTGAGCAGCTACTGTGACCAGCTGTATTGGATGGAGATAAACACAGAGAGGAGGAGGAGATATTTAGGAGTTTTTCAAATGCTTCCTGATGCTTATAGGACAGGACAAGCAGTACAATTACAGTGCAAGGCAAGGAAGATGCAACATTCCTTTTTCTCTTCTTTACTGTTCTGCCCATATTTCAATTCCTGTAATAAAATGTGGCATCTTTTAGCTGGGAAAGAGTACGGCTTCGTTCATACCCTCTAATAACTGTTCTTTTTTGCCCACTATAGTCAGCTTTCCCAGTCAGAACAATTAGTATAATTATCTCAGTTCACACCTCAGTTCACAGTGCAGACACTCTAGTTTAATGGGCTGAGACACAGATGAAGTCAGACACAGTTCAAATTATTGTTCTTATAGTCTCTTTTCTGAAGTCACTGTTCCATAAAAAAATATTAGAATAAAATTTCTAACTCATATTTACCCACTCAGTTCTCATGCTAGAACAGATTTTTTTTTCACAATTTTTTTCTTCTTGTTTTTTGTCTTTATTTTGTTTTTCTTTTTCTGCCTACCAGCTGATTGTCTTACTGTGTTGCTGGCTTCTCTCCCTCAGCCGAACTCTCAGATGATCATCATCTTAGAGATTGAAAAGCAATACCTCTGGGCTAAATTCTGCTCTGCTATGCAGATATGCTTGTGTTAGTTTAAAGTCACTTAATTGATTTTCTGGTTAGAGAGGCGCTGGAAATAGCTAAATAGGAGGCCAAGTCGTTTTCAGCCTTTGGCTCCAGATGCTGTTATTACTGATAAACCATTTCATAAGCTGCTTTCCTTTCCAGATATTTTGCTTGTAAACACGAATCTTGCCTTTAGAAAACTGTAATCAAATAAGTGCTCTCGCTGTCTAATATAAAACAGTGATAGTTGTACAGCACACTTAGTATAATTCACAGTATGTCCTCTTTTAATCTTTTCTTTGGTTCATAGAAACTGCCAGGTCAGAACACACAAACACTTTCTCTGAAGGAAGAGTCTACTAAAAGATCACTTAAAAAGAAAAATCCATTAATTACACTATACACACATTGGTTTTTTTCTTCCCACCTCTCTTCAGTGGAGAAGAACGGTGAGTTTAAGAAAGAATTTGAGACCCACTTTATCTCTAAATTTCCTGATATAGTGGCTGGTGGGAAAGATAAGTTTCATATGGAAAAAGAAACGCCTTTCCTCTTGTGTGCTTGCTCAGATGAAAGTGACAGGACTTGTACCTTTGCTACTTCTTATAGTGGAAGATTTAGAAATATATTTTTGAAGACTCTGAAGATGTTTCAATCCATTGTGAGTTCTGGAGTAAGAAAAGAGTTTGAAGCTATTTTCCCCTTAACCTCTCAGTTGTAAACAGCTGAAAGCAGAGCCCAGCTAAGATGCATGTTGTGCAAGCCTATACAAAGTGGGGACATTCTCATTGTACTGTCACTCCCCTGAGTCCCAGTATCCTATAGTTCCCTAGGCATCTACGAACTGGGTCGTTCTGAAGTGAAACATTTATTTCTAAGTATGACAACAGCTGGAGCAGTCACAGGTGGCTAGAACTCTGACTTTCTGAAAGCTGCAGGGCATATTTCAACATGTTTGCATGGATAAAATTCCCATAAAAAGCCATGATGGCTTCTAATATTTACTTATTCATATATTTGCTCCATATTATTTGTAAACACATTTAAATTACGTGACAGAGATATGTAAGTGTAGATATATGGACAAAATAATGAAAGTGATAAAAGAAAACCTAAGTATGGTTAAAGATTCCGTGTATAAAAGCAGCTAAATTCAATATTGTATTTGGCAATGTAATGCTTGCATTTTACATTGACCTTTAATAGACAACAGTACTGATGAGTCTTGTTTTCTGCATTTGCTGTGCTGACTAGAAAATATGTAGAAATGTAAAAGGCACTAATTAGATTGGATTTGGATTTGACATTCCATTCCACATAATTCAAGACTATAAAGAGTTAATATCAGGTAGCACTAGCTGAATATGTAACAGAACAGAGTAGGAAAATTACTGAAGAAAAGTTATTTCACTTTAAATCAGTTTTTAAATGCTGATAGATATACAATCTATATATCATAGCTGTCTGGAATCCACTAAACTCTGAAATATTTCACTGTTCTTAAATAACTATTATTTAAAAAGCAAACCTGCAAAAAGACATATTCTTGACTGGCTTTAAAATGAAAAATAACTCTGCCATCTTCAGTGAATGTAGAATAAAGTCCTCTTCCATTGAAATGAATGCAACTGTTTTGCACTTCAGTTGCTTTTCTTAGAGGTGAGGTGGCTAAGAACAATGGTATCTGTCTCAAAATCATTTGTGCTAAAAAGCCATTATTTGTTGAGCTTTAATTAATGGAACTGATTTTTTTTTCTTTTTCTTCTTTATTCTTTTTTCTTTTTCTTACAATGGCGATATAAACATAACCAATATTGATATCAATATAACTGATGTAAGTTTAACTAAAATCTGAGAGCTTGGTTGATTTTCAGTAACTGAGATCCTTAGGTCTTCAAGCTGAGAATATTACACATTTCTGCAGGGTTCAGAATTGAGAAATTTCTTTATCTGCCTCTCCTGGTAGAACTGGATTACTGGTAAAAATGGATTACTTTCCCCCAATTCCAGGAACTAAACACAAAGGACTAGGGAGTTGTTTTTGTGTTCTAGCTTCTTTATGGTTGTCCTCAGTTTCAACCTTCATTGAACTTTAGGAATTCAAAAATTCAAAGACAACTTTTAAATACTGGAAGAAATGCTTAGCGTGACTAACATTTTCATTATTCTTTTTCATCTCAAAACAAAGCCCTTGTCTCTTCACATATTGTTGTATATACATTAGCAATTTTATATAAAGAAGTCTTCAGATTTCAGCACTTCTGCTGCAACCTTTCAGGCCCTGTGGACTTATGTATGTGCAATATGTATGTGCAAACAGGCAAGTGCTCCCTGTCTTTGTCCTACTCCACTGAGGATAAATTTTCCTCACGCCAGACTTTCCCCCTGGTCTCAAGTGCCTGGGATTCCTGAAGGCTGGTTTCACAAATAAAGACTGAGGCAAAGAAGGCATTAAGTACCCCAGCCTTCTCCATGTCCTTTGTCACAAGGTCCCTGACCCTATTCAGCAGTGGGTCCTCATTTATCCTAGTTTCCCTTTTACTGTTTGCGCGTTTGTATAATCCTTCCTTGTTTCCCTTCACATCCCTTGCCAGATTCAACTCCAGGTGGGCCTTGGGTTTCCTAGCCTCATGCCTGCACAAGCAGACTGAAGCTCTGTATTCCTCCTGGATCACTTGCCAGTGCTGGCACCTCTTGTACATTTTCTTTCAGTTCAGTTAGACACTCCTTGCTTATCCATGCTGGCCACCTGCTGCCTTTCCTTGATTTCCTACTTGTTGGAACTGACCTTTCTGAGCTTTGAGGAGGTGATCCTTGAATACCAACCAGCTCTCCTGGACTCCTTCTCTCCAAGCGTATCCCTGAATAGATTGAAGTCTACTCTTCTAAAATCCAGGGATCCTTCTGGTTCATTGTCCAAAACTAAGATCCTTGAAAGAGGATCACTTTAAAATTAGTGTGGTACTGTGAGAGTAGGTCTGTGTTGCAAAATCATTGATATTGAGGACAAAACAAATACAAACTATGCATTTTGTGGGGTTTACTTCAGACTACTTCTAATCATCAGCAGTCGGAATGAGTCTCCCAGCTATGTGTACTCCAATGTAATTAAATTTCTGCAGTCAGAATGTGAACCAAAGGATGGCAAGAGGGTATAATTGAGAGATTGTCTTCAAAAAACATACTCCCAATCTGAAATAAAACATTGACATGGATGCCCTGAAGTCCCTAACCTTAGAGGTTCCTAAGTTTCTTGGACACCTAAACCTTCATTAGTAAATTATTGCAATTCCCCCTATTTCTGCTTGTTATCACACAGATACTGAAGGTTGTTTAGCTCTAGCAGGCTGAAAGAAACCTTGAAAGCTTCAATGTACATACATTCTCAGAACACACATATTTAAGTAGACCATACATACCATAGCAAGGAGGAAATCTATTCTTCATAAGTCAGTTCTAGTAACTTAGCTGCTAGAGCAATTACCTGAGTTTCAAGGGGCTTTGAGATGTTGCATTTGTCTAATTTAAGAGTAGATTGGAAGCTCCACCTTTCAGGATACTTCCTAGTAATCAAGTATAGGTTTCTTACACATTTACAAATATGCAGAATTGAAGTTTCTATGTTTTGTATTGGAATGCAACAAATCTATTTGCCCACCTAGTTCTCAGGACTTCAGGAGAAGAATTTTCAATATATGAACTTGAGACAACCTCACAGAGGATATTCAATACACAAGAGCTATAATAACCTGGCAGCAGAAAGGATCAAGCTGAATTCAGGTGCCTATATCTACAGTGTATAAGGCAACAAAACCAAGAAAGTTAATAACTTATATTCTAAATGGTTTCCCATGCTACTCACCTCTTGATAAAAAGGTAAAAACAGCCTCAAGAAAATCATAGAAATGGCTTTAGTACATTGGTGAGAATTCACTATTGAGCATCCTACATCAAAAGAGGTGCTTTCATGGTTTAGAGGAATTAATTTAAGACTTTTCTTCTCCCTTCAGTGTTTTCTTACCAGTAGCTCAACATTTTGGGGAGTGGATTTTTAGAGGATTCTATATTTGCCTATTAATGCTCTGTTTTCATTAAAGTGCCTAGACCAATTTTGGTAATTTGCCATAACAAAGGATTAATTTATACTGGAACATAATATTTGCCTGGAAATGCACCTGGTTTAATTATTTGGTTCAGTTTCTCAATGATATTTTTGATTTCATGGGTGCATAAAGATATCACATACACACGTAAAAAGTTCAGCATTTATTCATCAGCAAGCAAATATCTGATTTAGCTATCATTTATTATTGTTATTATAGGCTGAACTGTCAGAAAGTTGTTAAAAAGCCATTCAGAATGCACAGAATAAAAGGTTCAAGTGACACCTACATGTACTGCTAAAGGAGTGATGTCTCTAATGCTTCTTAGTTGGTGGTGACCTCCCCCACTAATGGTTACTGTGCTTTTGCAGCATCCATCCTGTTCTGGTGTGCAACTTCAGGCCAAATTTCTGCTTCGGTTCCAGTGTGTCATGGTGTTGGGTTTGGGGCTACAAGTCCACTGTATGTGTTAAGGCCAGTGCAAACAAGACTCAGAAAAATTGCACCAAAGGTCAAAAATATCTGGTGGGGACTGACCTTGTCGTTCCTGGGGGAGGGCTCTCCTGCATGTAAGTATTCAAAGAGTGCTCTCAGAAATCCTGTGTAACAAAAAAAAAAGAATCTGCACATTTTTCAGTTTGAAGCTATCCCAGGAAAACGGTGAAATTTAGCAATAACTATAAAGTAAACAACAAGCTCTCCACAGGAGATAGATGAAAAAGTGTTTCTTTCATGTTACTGTACATATCTTGAGTTTGGTATGGATGGTAGCATGAGCTGAAAAATCTTTATTTCATCATATAGATCTCTGACAAGAATTATAGTAACCATAAATAGCTATGAAAATTGCTACAATACCTAAAATTTTTTACATACACTGCAGATAGAGAGGGAGGAAAAAATTGCTGTGACTTTAAAGAAAATTTTTATTTTTGCTTCCTATGACTATAAAATAAAATAAATGAATCTTTAAAAAAAAGAAGGTTGGGAATCTGGAGATTAAGGAACATATATATGTATGGGGGAAACGGAACTGCACAAAGCTGTTCTCACCAGAGGTTCAAAGCATCTTTAAAAACCCACAGATTTGCATGGGAAAGCTCAGAAACGTGGATGAGAACAGGAGGAGAACTACAGATCATATATGAGATGAATTACAGGAGCTGACAGGAAGAGGTAGAGGGCTTCCCATTGCTTGTAAATTTTTCTTTTCCATTATTCTAATTCTACCTTTATAAACATTGTTTTTGATCTAATACAGAGTTCCTATAGAAAAATGAAATACTGAGCTACAATTCTACTATATAATTGATATTCTTTTTGTTCTAACTATTCACAGAGGTAAGTAGGGAAGTTGTACCTAAGAAAAATTTTGCTTAAGTCAAATGTAAATAAAAATACAACATTTGAGAGATAAAACCAGCCTATTAAAAACTGTGTGTGATTAAATAACATGAGTCTGTAATGCATGCTGGTGACTTATGGTTTTAAAAATAGTAATGTTCTAATATTAAAGCATCTATCTGATCTTTACTGGTTTTGAATACTGAAGTGTTCTAGTGGCTGCAATCAGAGGATGAATTAAAAAAATACAATAACTACAAAGCTTTTTAAAGCATGCCATGCTAAACAAAAGGAACAATCAAACCCTCTAATATTTTAATCTCCACCACCACCTAAAATAACCTCCACTCCCATTGCAGGAGATGAAGGTTTCCTACATGGAATTTGACTTTTGTATTTGGTAGCAACAGGAAGGTGGAAGTAGATGTGAAATCAGTAACAAGTCTGCATCTCATTTTTAAGCCTGTCATCATAAGAGAATAAACGAAGAAAGCCATGAGCAAAGGTTATCATGGATGTGAACATTGCCCAGAGCTGACCAGAAGCAAAAAATGTGGACTAGAAATTTCCCTAGTTGTTCACCTAGGATTTATTAATTGTTATATATCCTGGAGAGGGATTTGTGAGCCTAACAATTAGAGGCATCAGAAAGAAAAATGTTTGAGATCAAAGTGTGATGAAACCATAGATGTGGATTTTTGAGCAAGACAGCTCCACTGTTTGTTTTCACTGTACTTAAGGGGAATATATTTTTTTTAAATGCAAGATTACATCTCTGTATCTGATTTTTGTCATGAAATATTTTATTTATACAAAAACATCCCTGAAATGCATAAATGTTGACAGTTAAAAAGTCAATACAGGGCTAAGCCTTAAACATTATGGTTTATCTGAAGTTATTATTATAATATTCAACTACAAATGAACCTGAGATTTAAGATTACAGATACTGTAAGGCATGTGTGGTATTGCTGAGATGCAGAGAAGATTATAGCAATAATACAATAATACAATAATACAGCAATAATACAGTGGATCTCACACAGAAGTTCAGAAACAGTGAATCACAAAGCATGAGTAGTCTGTAAGCAATTCATAGCAGATCATATGCTATTATATTGTTGACAACAAGATCATAATACAGTTAAAACTGTTTTGAAAAAAGTGTACTGATCCATTAGGATAAAAATATTAGCTACGCTAGAATAACTCTCTTAAGAAGTAGTCATAAGTTTATGGCAAATTATTAAAGTTTATTCACAGTTTCACCTGTCAGATTAAGACAGGAATCCAAATAGTTGGCAAACAGGCAGCCCTTTCATTTTGATAAGGATCTCGCCTGTCTTGTCTAGTGTTTTCAGCTGAAATACTTTAGCAGTTGACAGGCCCACATTAACAGCAGCAGGCAAAGGCACTTCCTAATATCCTTTTGCAGCCCTTTTTAAAATTTTCACTACTTAATTTTTTTCATTCATCTTCTTTCAGCACTTTTATATATGTAATAACATATATTCCTGTAAAGAATAAATCCTGTATTTTCTTTATTTCAGGAAGCCCTGCATTAAAATTCCATCATTTTCCCTCACTTTTTAAAGGAGGTATGATATTCTTTTTAAAGCAATTGGAAATTCTGCTAGTTTTATTATCATGTTTATTTTCTATGTTGTCTCTAAATGGGCCTCATTCTAGGGAGCAAAAACTCATAAGGCTGATCAGTGATAGCACAGTACCATATCTATCTATAACCTCCTCTGTAGATGTATTTGAACCTCAGCAAAAAAAGTAGCTTGGAAACGTATATCTGATTTTTCTCATGATTGAAGTCAGACGTCCTTTTGCTGTATGTGTGGCTGATTTAAAATCCATGCTTAAATATTTTGTGAGCTATAATGTTGTAATTATTATTGCCCTTACAAAGCTCAGTTAGGAATAGAATTTCATTGTGCCTGTAGGAAAGATCCATCAATACTCCTATTTCATTTTCTAATATTCCATCTTTTTGAACCAAAGAAACAAGAAGAGCTGGAGGGTCAGATAACATAGTTTCAATATTGTTTATCTACAAGCTGTCCAACACATCATTTTGAAGCTGAGATTTTTTTTGCAGCTGAAAATTCATTAATCCTAGCTTGCACTAGTATGTGGGTACTGTAATGGGAATTGCTGAGGCTAAGACTGTGTAAAAAGCACTGAACAGTAACAAATCGTGTGTCTATACTGTAGCAGTCACCATGATTTGTGTAATGCAAATCTATCTGCACTAATTTTTAACTCAATAACTTGACCTCTCAAAACATCAAGGTGCAGTGAAGGCTACTGACTCAAACATATTTCACAGGTTTTCTTAGTTTCTAACTCAAATGTGTGTAGATCTCACTATAATTACAGCAGCTGTATTGCAGTCATTGGTGGCAAAAGTTCATACATATCCTTACTGCTGTCCAGGAAGATTTTGAGACTTGTGTGTGTGAATCCAGGGTGTCTGGAAAATCAGGTGTTCACTGTGTGTAGTGCACAGCATGCATGCAGAGAAATCCCAGACGATAATGTAGTAAGTCTGATGAAGGAATAAACCACAACTCTACAGAGGAAGGCTGAAGTTATAATTTGGCTATATTGAATGAAATAGAAGGTTTTGTGGTTAAAATAGGGAGTGAAAACACATCTGTTTGTATCCCAGAAATCATTGTTTCTTCAAAATCTCCATTTTATGAAAGTTCTTATAGCAGAGAATATAAAACAAACTTTTATTTGTAGCTTGGGCTAAAGGCATTGTGTTCCATCTTTGGCTGTTACTGTCTATGGTACGATACAAGTGAAATACACTGCAGAAACTTAGGGTAAGGTGGCTATTCAGGATTAAAGATTTGGCTATAAAAATGAAAAGAAAGAAAAAAGGTCTTCCAGGAAGATATGGATGGAGCTGAACAGACAAGAATTAAAACTGTAATACAGAAAATGTTTTATTTTATTAAATACTTACACATTCATAATGTTTGCAGTTATTTATAGGTCTAAAACTAAGTTAACTGTTTTACATTTTTTCATTTTGGGTACTCTGACTGCATTTTCTGCTGCTGTTATGCTTTGAAGTCTACAGAGGAATTGAATTCCATGAAAAAATATAATTATAAAGTAAACACTGTGCTAAAATTTATTCATCTTTGACATTTCTATTTCAGATCTTGCTCTATAAATTTATTGACTTATTTTTTGGTACTCCCAGTAAATAAAGTTTTATTAGACATTGAAATTCATTCAAAGAACTGAGAAAAATGAACTACATATCTAGAAGAGTGGGTTTGCTGGATGACAGTCTGCTTTAATATGCTTTGCCCATCTACTCTTTGAGAGAAAAAATAAACAAACATATAATCATATAAAAGGATGGAATGTAAACTTGACAGCTTATGCTGTTTATTATAGATTTCTCTGGCACACAAAGCAAAATTTAAGGTTAAACTGAGACATCAGTTGCTTGCTTACACACTCTCTAATTGTCCAGAGAAACAAATGTTTTAACTTTTTCAGAAAAAGCAAGATTTTCTTAAACCCTCCCTCAAAAAAAAAACCCAAACCACAAACAGAACCCTAAAGTTTTCACCTCACTGAGTGATATGTAATTTTTATGTTGAAGATTTTTTCAGTTGCATGGCTCAAATATCGATTTTTGGTCAAGCTCTTGAAAGTAAAATTATATATTCAATCATTAATTAATTAATACAGTAGAAACTGTAGACTGGTAGAAAACAACAACAAAAAATCAAACGCCTGTTCTCCCCTCCTTTAAACCAAAATAGCAATAGTAACAAGACTTTAAAAAACATCAAACATAAAATAGTCTTTAAAATAATAGCTGACTGTAATGCATGGCACATGTACTTTAAATATACCTTCAAGAGACGGATAAGAGCTCTGGCTTGCAAATTCCTAGCTCCTGGTTCACCAATTTCTACTGCTTGTTTTTACTGCCTTATTATAATACAGCTCAAAACGTGACTTGTTCGACTCTGACCTGCAAAGTTCCTTAGGTTTTCTGATATACAAACTAATATAACCATAGTACAATTGAGTGGAATGATGTCTCCTTCCTTCCTTCCTTCCCATAATACTTCTCCAAGACCCTATATGCACTTCACAGGATTAGCTGCTGGGAAGCATGAATTCCACAATGTGCTTTTTCCACCACCCGAAGGTCCTGATAGGAGCAGAAAAGGACAGACTTTTTTCACATTACTTACTATAACTGTATGCTTTTTGCTGATGTTTACTTTGAAGAAATAAAATTATAATATTGACTGTGAAACTAAAGAAGTACTGTGAAGTAAGTAGAGCAGGTTTAATACAGAAGCTTGTTATTTATAATCTACATTCTGCATGAAAAATAGGACTTGAAGTTTCAAAAGAGTTTTAATTCATCGCATGTGGATTACATAGGAGGTGTCTCAAATTCGTTGTTGACTCTATAGTCTGCTGAAAGAAAAAAAAGATTTTCTATTTGCAGTTTATACACTAGAATACCTAAATGAAAATACTTCAAGAATGCATATTTCCTGTTTCAAGAATGTATAGAAATATCATAGTTGTAAAAAATAAAAATAATAATGTAGTAGTATTAACAAGCTGGGATGTGTGGGTATGTGAACATGCAAATAAAAATATATGTCTGTACATACATGTAAGTACATAAGCACACCCACGTTTAGATAGACAGATAGATAGATAGATAGATTTGCACAACATTTATATTATTTGTATATCATATATATAGATAGCTTTTCTGGTCATGAGAAAAAAGTCATCTTTGCCATAGAAGAGCAAAAGGGCATAAAAGGACTGATTCCAATGGATTTTCCAGAGTGATTAATTGACTAAAGGTCCCGGGGATCCCAATGGTAGCTGAATAAACAAGCTCTTTGTGGAAACTGTAAAATTATTATAAAACTATATCCTTGACATAGAAAGTTACCTCATCTTGCCATAAATTTACATTTGTTCCCTTACCATCCTTTGCAAGTTATTCCCTTATTAATTATCATGATTATATTTTGTCTTGTTTAAGATTAAAGTTGCTAAATCGTGCCCAAGGGACTTCATTCCAGTGATGCCTCCCATAACATTCCTCTGAGAGCTCATGGTGAAGCAGCCTTAAAGGGTGACCTACAAATCTTTTATGAGTTACTGCTTTCTAAGATAACAGTTTGTATCTGGCAGTGTAACCTGTGGTTCTTTGTTGCAAAGTGCATTAATCTGTACCTGCATTTTGTTCGTTTCTGACAATTTGACCAAGTGATTTAGATTAAATTCTAACAGCAAACTGGCCTCCTTTTTATTTACTATTCCATCAATCTTTGTGTCATATGCAAATTTAATCAGCTAAGATTTTATTTCATCATCTAGATTGTTTATAAGAATGTACTGAATACTGTTGGACCAGGAATCTCTCTCAGGGGACCTTGCTTGAAACAGTCCTGCTTGTTGATATCTGCCAATAAGCCCCTTTTTAATTCATCTAATGTGTGCCCTGTTGATTAAAAATCTTGCATTGTAGGAAATTAAAAATGCCACGTGACACAATTGCAAAAGCCTTAGAGAAGTCCAAAGATGCTGTAACAACATAGTTGCCAGTTTTGTTTGACAAAAGATACATTTCCATGAGCCTTGAGTATTATTCATGGTATTTTTTGGTTTATGATCTTCAGTGAGAGCCCTGAAAACAGGTATTATTTTGTTAGACCAAGGGGAAATATGTTTTGATTCCTTGGTCACTTCTTTTAGAGTCTTGAAATGACTCTTGTTTGTCTCCGAATACTCCCACGAGCTGGGAGAACCCAGTTACAACCACTGGTAATTAAAAGGTTTCTTCTTAAAATCCAAAATACTGTACATACAATACACATGCATCTACATACCTGTGCAAACACATGCACTGTACAAGTAACAATCTGCATCTGTGATTCTTATTTTCTTTAGACCCTGCAAAATCAGTTTGAGCTTTTCAGTTTGTTTCAAGAGGACAGACATTAATATCCTATGTGTCAAAATGAGAATTCCTTACTTGGAATATACATATTTGTTACAATGGAACAATGGGTGCAAATGCCGAAATCATTTTAGCTCTCTGTGATTATTGTTCAGCCATATTGTGATGACATTTATGACAATCAACAGGGATGTTTTCTAAGTCTTCTTTTCTGTATTGTTCTGTGATATTTGTGCATGTTCTCTATCAAGGAAAGGAAGCGAACCTGAACATGTAATACATTTTGTCTCTTTTTGATCTTAGGAGGAAACTGGCCTTTGACATGCCAATTCATTATGTTTAGCACTTAATTTACTGGTAGGTTATGCAGTATTATAAGCAGTGAAGTCTCTGGTCCAAAGTGTCCTTACCTTTTGATCTTTACGCAAGTTTTACTTCTTTTCCAAATGAAGATGCAGTTATAGCTGTTCACCTTCATCAGTCCTTTGAATGCTATTTCGGATCATAAAATAAAGACATGTTCTTATTTAAAGTTCATGAAAGACTTAAAAATCTTTGTAACTTTTAATAAGATGCATATTTTAATTAGGTCAAAGGGAAACCTACTACATATATTTAGTATTTGAGACTATTACTCTCCAAATCAAACTCAGAAAAGTAAGAAATTGACAATTTCTACAATGTTAAGAGACTATTTTTGTGTTTAAAACCTATAGACTTTTTGTAAATGTTCATAGGACAAAATGTGCAGATATAATTCTCATCAAGATGTAAACTCTGTACAACCAATTAAATCTTAAAGAAAGATATAGTAATAGAAAAAAAGTTCAGAATAATACCAAAGCTAAGTAATATTTAAAGGGAAGGACAGATACATGATAACAAATAAAAACAGAGACTAAAAATCCAGCTTTCACAGAATTCATGAAAAGCCCAATTTAATTAAGATGGTCACTTTTGATTGTCAGGCAAAGCTGATCTTGCAGCAGCAATGCTGTGGTAATTTTATCCATGTTTCTTTTAATTTTAATTAGCTGGTACAACTTTGGAAAACAAATATAACATTAAAGCTTGAGCAAATTATCTGAAAACCTGTACCTGCCATATTATTGGGGGGTAAGGGAAAGCAAGATACAGAGCTAAAGAAAGAAAATGGAAATCTGTCTTCTTTCTGAAATCCAAATTTCTTTCTTCTCATTCATACATGAACACACATTTAAATTGACATCTCCAAAGAGTAAACTAAGAACAGGGGCTCAACAGAAAGAATAATATAAAGAAAGAAGCTTGTTCACTCACTGATCCCTCTCTGTACATAGCAAACAGTGTACGTCCTATGAAGTAAAGGACAAGTTCAACTTTTTAGTCTTAGGGAATTATAACACAAGAAAAGTTAAATTAATTTTTTTTTCTGTAAGAAGAGGAATACAATTGCATGTCAATTTGGATTGACAAGTTGATTTTGGCCTGGCTACTCTGGTAGGTATTATGTATCTCAGCGTGCGGTGCAAGACCTTAGGGTGGTGTCATGGTTTCAGCTGGGATAGAGTTAATTTTCTTCACTCTAGCTGGTATAGTGCTGTGCTTTGAAATTAGCATGGGAAAAAAAACCTGTTGAGATAACTCACAGATGTTTAGGCTGTTGCTGGGTAGCACTTATACTAGTCAAGGACATGTCTAGCCTCCCATGCTCTGCTGGGTGCACAAGAAGCTGGGAGGGGAGGGGGCACAGCTAAGAGAGTTGATTCAGACTGACCAAAGGGATATTCCATATCATGTAACGTCATGCCCAGTGTGTTACCTGGGAGGGGCTGGCCGGGGGAGGGAGGGAGCAATCGCGGCTCGGGGACGGGCAGCGTCGGTCGGCGGGTGGTGAGCGGTTGTATCGTTCGTGTTTCCGTGGTTTTTTTCCTGTTTTCCCTTTCCCTTCCTTTTCCCTTTTATTATATTAACATTATTGTCATTATTATCATAATCATTTATCATTATCATTTTATTGTAATCATTAAACTGTGCTTATCTCAACCCACAAGTTCTTTTGCTCGTCCGATTCTCTTCCCCATCCCACAGGGGTGGGGGGGGGTGAGCGAGCGGCTGCGTGGTGTTCAGTTGCCAGCTGAGGCCGAACCACGACAGGTGGGCAGATCATACTTCCTCCTATACACATGGTATTTTCCAGAATATATCAAGCCTATGTTAATAGGTCCATTTTATGCATATTGATGCTTATATCTGGTGGTGGATCCAGAAAGATAGGGTAGGCTTCTGCATGAGTGTTTTCTAGTAAAGATTCTGCTTTCCAATGAGTTAGTCTGCAATGCACTTAGGACAACTGAAACAGTTACCACACTCTAAATGGACATCATTTAGTGTATCACTGGATGTGACTTATCAACCAACAACTTGTTCAGCTCACTTTCATTCAAAGTGATATTGGCTTGTTTTAAATGTAGTCCAGCTATTGGACAGCTATTGGAGTGAGACAACTGTTCAAAGAGATTCTTTTGAATATTTTTGTGGTAGTACAGAAATTAATTAAAGAATCTTGACACAGCAAGTATAGAGAAAGTGTACAAAATAGAAGTATGCTGAATATTGCAAATGCAGCCTTATCACTAGTCACACACTGGGTTAATTATCAGAGACTCCAGACTTCATGTGCTATGCAAAGACTTTGCTCTAACTCCCTGATGGCACCATTACGCATTGGAAAGAACTTATAGTGATACAGGATCAAGCTGCTATTCCTATCTAGTCTACTACAGGTCAGGTAACTGCTCAGTTTTGTATTAGCAATGGTTGGGGTCAGTATTAATGAAGATGTGCAACATTGTTATTGCAGCTATTTATTGCAGGCTATGAACATAAGATAAAAGCTGACTTTCATAGAAGTGTCACTCCAGGCAGCTGTGGTATCATGACATTTTCCTTCAGCATGCTTTTCATCTTCCTGTCATGCACACTTAAAGTTGCTAGTGAAGGTGTTAATAGTTAAAAATACTGTTGTTGGCCTTTACTATGACAGCAAGTTCATGAAAATCACTGCAGGAGACACTGTCAAGATCCAAGACACCAAGATCCTGAGAAGACCTGAAATCTGGCCCTTACAACCTTGGACGAACAGGTACAATATTCCTTCCCAACCATTCAGCCACTAGTAGGGTTTCTCAGCTCCATCCAGCATTGCTGTAGCCCTAGAAACCGTATACAGAAGCAGCAAAGTCAGAGCACATTGTTATGGCATTTACAGTAAGCCTTTGAAAGACAGACACCAAAGAATTCTGGAGGCTCCTGTCATTGCTGTGAGACCACTAAGTAGTTCACACAGTCCAGACTTTGTTCACATTCTGCTCCCTGCAAAACTGTTCTCATCTCTAGTTTTACAATGTACAATAATGGATGCTGTAACCAAGCCATCCAAGCAGAAATATTAACAATGTATTCGATTTGCTATGACAAAAAGACTGTATTATATTAGTATTAGATATCATCAGACATTTTAGGGAAGATTAATTTCACAATAGGTAAATCACTACCATCATCAATTTGAATGAAACTCTCTAAGAACATAGGGTACCATTTCATCAGCTGGTGGAGAGTGCTTGCTTGGGTTTTCATTTTAATGAATGTCATCTGGCATAGCACAGAGGTTTTGCTATCTTAAAGCACAATAGACAGCAGCCAGAACAGTAAACACAGAGTTTTATTCATCCTGGAAATTTATGCAAGAACTTACTCAGATCTGCCAAGAACTGAACAGAACAGAAATAAAATGTGTGGTTTAAGCTATGAATATAGAGATTTTCATTTTGGAAAATAGCTTTGTATGGGCAAAACCAGGAACTGAATGCATTGATATTCTGATATGCCTAGAAAGTAACTGAAAAAAAATAAAACCCTTTTGATTCATTATAGCAAGAACACTTCTGTACCACTTCTATTTCCATTCATGTATCAGCAGATACATACACCTCATGAACTTAAAATCATTTACCACATTTGTCCCCAGTTATATCAAGTAAGTCTTTTTTGCAACAACATGTGCAGCCTGGGAATATTAGGACTCTGCTTCTGCTATAAGAACAGAAGATTTAGAGTGGTTTCATTTTTTATTTAGAATTATTTAGTAATATATTCCTTGCAGAAAAAAAAGGTTTTAAATTGGAAATATTGCAAATTGCTCAGCATTACTAGAGCCTCCAACAGAATCTGCATCAAATGTGGCATTCATTAAGAGACATTCAAATAATTGTGGGATTCAGGAAAGCTGGGCGTCTATTCTTCACTGAAAACTCTAGAGTTTCTTCTTACTTCTTAGTTTTTGGGTCACCTGATCTGTTTTTTCTGTTAATAATTTTTAGGGTAGGTGTCAGGAAAATATTTTGTTTACTTTGTGGGGAAAGGTGTTATATTAAAATATTTGTAAATTTATGTAAAATGCATTCAATTTAAAACTTTTGAACAATTCTTGTTTTAAAACAATGATGAAGTGACATGACTATAATAACCAGATAACATCAGTAAAATAGCACTGTTAGAATCTGTCACTGAGTACCAAAATAAAAAGATACTTTAACATTTGTGACCCATAAACCAGAGGGACATTCTGACACCTGAATCACAGAATGGTTGGGGTGGGAAGGGACCTCTGGAGATCATCCTGTCCAACACCCTGCTTGAGCAGGGACACCTAGAGCAGGGGGCACTGGAATGCGTCCAGGTGGGTTTTGAATGTCTCCAGGGAAGGAGACTCCACAACCTCCCTGGGCAGCCTGTGCCACTGCTCTGGCACCCTCACAGGAAAGACATTTTTTCTCATGTTCAGGTGGAACTTTCTGTAATTCAGTTTGTGCCCCTTGCCCCTTGTCCTCTCCCTGGGCAACACTGAAAAGAGCCTAGTCCCCATCCAGACTCTTATTTTGATGTTGTCAAAAAATGTGTAGACATGGCACTTCAGGGCACGGATTAGGAGACATGGTAGTGTTGGATTCACAGGTGGACTTGATGATTCAGGAGGTCTTTTCCAACCTTAATGATTCTATCCTCTTCACACCCACCCTTTAGATATTTATAAGTATCTACAATATTCCCCATTAGTCTTCTCTTCTCCAGGCTGAACAAACACAACTCTCTCAGCCTTTCCTCATCAGGGAGATGCTCCAGTCCCCTGATCATCTTTGTGGCTCTCTGATGGACTTGCTCAAGCAGTTCCACGTCCTTCTTGAACTGGGGGGCCCAGAACTGGACACAGTACTCCAGATGTGGTCTCACTACGGCAGAGTAGAGGGGGAGGATAACCTCTCGATCTACTGGCCACGCTCCTTTTAATGCAGCCCAGAATATCATTGGCCTTCTTGGTCACAAGGGCACAGTGCTGGCTCAGGGTCAATCTGCTGTCCACCAGCACTCCCAGGGCCTTCTCAACAGAGCCACTTTCCAGTAGATCAGCCCCCAGCCTGTACCAGGGCATGGGGTTGTTCCTCCCCAGGGGCAGGACCTTGCACTTGCTTTTGTTGAATTTCATGACGTTCCCCTCAGCCCAGCTCTCCAGCCTGTCCAGGTCTCGTTGGATGGCAGCGCGGCCTTCTGGTGTATCAGCCACTCCTCCCAGTTTGGTATCATCAGTGAACTTGCTGAGGTTTCACTCTATCCCATCATCCAGGTCTTTGATGAATATGTTGAACAGGACTGGACACAGCACAGACCCCTGGGGAGCACCACTAGTGACAGGCCTCCATCCAGACTCTGCCCCATTGATCATAACCCTCTGAGCTCTGCAGTTCATCCAGTTCTCTTTCCACCTCACTGTCCTCTCATCCAACCCACAATCCTAAGCTTGCCTCTGAGGAGGCTATGGGAGACAGTGTCGAATGCCTTACTGAAGTCATGGTAAACAACATCTACTGCTCTCCCTTCATTGACCCAGCCAGTCATGCCATCATAGAAGGCTATTAGTTGGTCAAGCATGATCATCCCTTGGTGAATCCATGTTGACTACTTCTGATAACCTTCTTTTCCTTTGCATGCCTGGAGATGATCTCCAGGATGAAATGCTCCATCATCTTTCTGGGGAAGGAGGTGAGGCTGACCTGCTTATAGTTTCCTATCCTCCTTCTTGCCCTTTTTGAAGATTGACATTTGCTTTCCTCATGTCCTCAGGCACCTGTCCTGTTCTCTACGACCTTTCAAAGATGATGGAGAGTGGCTTGGCAAGAATACCTGCCAACCAGGGCCCATGGATCTGTGAGGATCCAGTTTGCCTAGCTGAACTCCAACACAATTCTCCTCAACCAAAGGGAAGTCCTAATTTCTCCAGATTTTCTGTCTCCTCTGGGGGCTGAGATGAATGAGGAAAAGCAGCATACTGTTTAGTAATGGCAATTAGTTCGACTGTTTGCATAAAAGATTCACTCTTCAGGCTTGCATTATCTTTGAAAATTTTTGCATCGCACCAATATCAGTAATACTTATTCTTGAACTGTAAAAAGAGGAGCAAGGTAGCACTGACATATTTTTTCTTTCTCAGGACACAAGGTCAGGCTTTCAGTGGTGGTGACATTTGTGGTGGTACATCAGGCCATCTTGGTTTCCAGACTTGCACTGACAACATTCTGCCTTGCCTCATAACAGAGCATCATCTCTAGCTCTCTTACTTTTTTCTCAGTAAAGCAGCAAGGACAACTTACAGTTGCTTCTCACATATCCTCCTCCCATAATCTCCCTCATTACTACAGCCTTAGAGATTCAGTTTTGCAGAATTGTGCCAAGCACAGAATCTCGGTTAACTCCAGTTTCCAGAAGAAACCCTAATGAAATTCCAGGAGAGTTTCTTTAACAGAGTTTTGCAGAAAAGAATTCATCTGTTTCCAAATTAATGTGGCCATGATATGCAGCCATAGTTAAGCACAGGTGTGGTAAAAAAGAAAAAGTGTGGTCAAAGGCTTTTTACACTGTAATCCACTCCATAACTGCCAACGAGTACCTGCAGTTGTATCATTAGTTTTTCCAACTGACCTCAGTGTGTGATATTATCAGTTGCCCTGCTGGGGCTTTTAAGACGGCTTTCAATGGAATTGATCCTCAGATGCTCTAAAAACTCTGTGTTTGGAAGCCTGCCTCTAGATTTAGGTGTTGAAGTCTAAGTTTTATCTTCAAGAACTCTGTTCAGTTTCCATTTAGCTTGGGGGAAGCATTTACTTTAGCTACATTTCAGTAGCTCACTCTTGGTCTTTTCCAGCATTTCACATTTGCACATTGTTACAGTTTAAGCCCAGTAGGCAGCAAAGAACTTCACAGCCTCTCACTCACTCTTCTTTGGTGGGATGTGGGAGACAACCAGAAGGGTAAAAGTGAGAAAACTTGTGGGTTGAGATAAAGACAGTTTTAATAGGCAAACCAAAAGCTGCACATGTAAGCAAAGCAAAACAAGGAATTAATTCATTGCTTCTCATGGGCAGGCAGGTGTTCAGCCATCTCCAGGAAAGCAGGTATCCACCATGTGTAGCAGTTACTTGGGGAGACAAACGCCATAACTCTGACTGTCCCCCTCTTCCTCCTTCTTTCCCCAGCTTTTACTGCTGAGCACGATGACATGTGGTATGGGCTATCTCATAGCAGAAAAGGCCTTGACCCTGTGTGAGCCCTGCTCAGCAATAATGAAAACATCCTTGTGTTATCAGCACTGTTTGCAGCACAAATCGAATACATAGCCACACACAAGATACTTTGATGAAATTTAACTGTATCTCAGCCAAAACCAGTACATGGGTATGTTAATGTGTGCCACCCATGATAGCTGATGCCATAAAAGTTTGTGAGCTGGCAACTCTTAGTTTCTGCTGGCAAATCAAATCTGAAGATTTAAGCGAGATTATTAAACTTCTGTCTCACAGGCTTCTCCGCTCTTTTCAGCTTAGATGGTCTCGTGTGGCTTAGTGCTCCTCTGGAGAGTTCATTCACCATCTGAACAAGTGATATCATCTCCTCCAGTATTTCCACTATCTGCCTTCTGCTCGGGGCTTGGCCTCAGGCTTCTTCATTCTAATGTATCTGGTGAGAGACCTTTTCTCCAGTCCCCTGAAATATGTGACTCACTACTCATCTGCATAATCTTGATTCAAAATGTATTCTTCCCTCTACAAGGGATTGTGGGGATTAAGATTTTTGAGAAGGTAGCCTGTTTCACCTCTGAACATTTTTATAGTACAGAAGTGATATTTTGGAGCTGAAAGAATTTCTGCCTTAAGTTTCTGTGGCATTGATATCATTGTAATTTGAAAGAGTAGAAAAAGAAATTCCTACATTCAAAATGGAAACTACATCCTGATGCAAGCACTCATAAATAGTTCCCAGCCATCAGTCAGAAATCATCAGCTGTTTTGAGAGAGATTTCCAAAATTGTCACTCAGGCGCAAGCAATAAAAATGTTTTGTAAATATGAGACAAAGTGTTTGCAGTATATGATTTTAAATAACTGGTGAAATAATTTATTTGCATTTCACTAATAATCAAATATCCTTATGTGGAATTACAAGAGACTGAAATTTACACATTTATGAAAAATAAATCAATTATTAAAATAAAGCACACTTTTATTTCTCAAAGGCTACTCTCTTGCAGTAATGAAACTAAGTGAAGTTCCAACATTAATGGGACAATCATCAATTCTGTTCCAGCTGCTATGAGACATTCCAGCTGAAAAAGCAAAAGCAAAGCTTAATATTGTTCACTTTCTAACCCTTGCATACAGGCTCTTTTGGGAGAATTGGAGACTGACCTTAGGCTCTGGTGCTTCTCAGCTGCCAGAATAGGTCCTTGGGCAGCTGGGTTCCTGTAAATTGCAGTATAGATTAGATTGCCCCTGGCTAATTCTAAAGTCATGGGAATAAAAATATGGCTTTGTTTCCATTTTCTCAGCTGTGCCAGCTGAGGTGCCAGCCTTAAAAGTTCACTTCTTGCTAAAGGCATGCAAGGGTGGGGCAGACAGAGCTGATAGTCATGTCTGCCTGAAGGCTATTAGCTAGCCTGTGAACCGGCGCATTCACTTAAGCCTTTCCATGTATTTGCGCAGTGCTTTGTATAACGGATGTCTAATGCTTTCTGGTGCCTTTAGGTACCCTTGTACTGCAAATGAATAATGTTATGCTATATATATGTGAACAAGAGAGAATATTGCTCAGTGTTCATCCAGTAACTGTCTTATTTTACAAATATTGAATATTCTGAGAATTATAAAACATTGAAATGAAGAGAACGTTTATGCATGTCAAGACAGAGAAGGTGATATGCTTAAAATCTAGAAAAATAAAATGTTTAAAAATATTCTAAATATGTATTATTATTAAGCAGAAAACTTTAACATTATTAGACAATAATGTTTTAATTTGCTTTTTAAGAACTACAAACAAATTCCTTTTTCAGTGATTTAATTTCAATAAAAAGAAGAGTTCTGGGATGTTCATTTTGATGGATTTCAGCTCAAAGATGAGCTAGCCCACGAATTCAGCTGTCTCTACCCCATTTCTGTAAACAATCAAAACCAGTAGTAGAATCCCTTGTGTGATTCTGCATGCTGTGTGAGCTCAGCTACATGATGAGCCTTACCTCGGATGTTGCAGGTCAACAGTGAAATCTATCAATAAACACATCATGGATCTATCTTTGATTTTTACATATGTACACTCACAGGGGAAGAAGTATTAAAAAGCTTTCTATTTAGAACTTACACTGTATAGACTCTTTCAAAGTATATAAAAGCAAGATGCTGGAAGTCTGCAAAATGATACCAATACCCCCATGATACATCTATTATAGAAGAAGTAAAATATTATATGAGTTAAATATCAATGTACGTCTGCCTATACCCTTAAGAATTTAGTCCCACAAAGAAACAGCTCAAACCTTTTTCAAGTTTTATGAGGGCTTCTTTAAATATTTAGAGTTGGGTAAGCCACTTCTTTTCTACCTCAGGCCAATAAAAGAGGATCTTTCCTTTAGTCTTTTTAAAACATGAAAGGGGTAAGATCACTAACATCAGAAGCCTCCTCCCTTTTCTCTAAGAATGGCTCTTTCAAATCTTTAAACAAGAGAATACTTTCCTCTGTAGTTTCCTGATCTTCCACAAGATGTTGAGCCACATACAGTGCTTTAATCCCACCGGGCTCTGTGTGTGTGCGTGTGTGTGTGTGTGCTGGTGTGGCCATGTCTGTGTGTATGTTAGAGGAAAAGATAACCCTCTCATTTTCAAACACTATGAAGGTTGTAAGAAAGGATACTTTAGTTATATGCTATTACTTTAGCTAGCTTGCTTGCTTATGTAGTCAAGAACTAAGAACAATAAAATGTTATCATTTATTGTATTAAAATAAAACAAGAAAAACTATACCATGAAAGGGTAACACAATTCTGTCCATTTTTCAACAACGTACCCAGGCTCCTGCCATTTTGCAAAAGCTCACCTGTTTTTAAGTATCTTGGGAAAACATTTAATGTTTAATGGCTACTATACATTAAAGGAGTTTGTACTACTGAAAAAAGGAGCATCCAATTCTCATCCTCTTAACAGTCCCCAGACTTTCACATCCTACCTTCACAGTAGTCTACAGAATATGAAGCACACAAAAATGCTACATGACTGTGCATAAATATGGTGACTGAAGGAGGAAAAAAAATCCTAGACCTGTGCCCCCTCCCAGATTGTATACCCTCAAAATTCAAGCTGAAATGAATCACGCTAAGCATCTCTGTGCAATCTAACAGTACAGAAAAAGATGATGTTGGACTCCCAACAGCCAGATGCCAGTAGTTCAACCCATAAAATCTTAGATTACATCATAAATCAGTCTTGAGTGGTAATTAGGTCCTCAGGCCTTACAATGGTCCTGCAAAGCTTCTCCTCCTATGTCCAGAGCAGTATCTTCCTTACATAATTAAAATGAGTTACTTTCATACACTTTTTAAGCATGTTGAAAAATGCCTAACATACAATCTTAAAGGAAATAGTCCTGTGGGGGCATAGGGGTTAGCTGATTTACTTGTTACATGCACTTACTGAACTTTTCAGAGTGTTCGACACTAAAAGCTACTTATACATAATTTATATCATACTTGCTGGCTGAACTCTGTTCTCATACTTCATGCCTGCCGTTCCTATGAGCATAATAACAATAATCCATCATGTATATGTATAGCATTCTGATGCTGTTTGCAGGTTGATAAGGATAAAGATATAATGAAAAGATAAATAGATGGTGGTTGCACCAAAGCCCTGGGCTTATTAGAATTTAGGAGGGGAAACTATTCTTTCATATTTACGTTAACCCTTGGGTACCATGTTTTATACTGCAGTACAATACTGTAGTGCTAAATATTAACTGTCATGTTTCCTTATAGGACAGGATCAATTAATAAAAATTCCAATTGTCTTTTTTTCTTGTTAGGGCAATTCCAGAACTGTCATAAATACATTTAGCTCTTTTGGAGTCACTAGTGTCTTGCAAATTCATAATAGCTATGGAGCTGGACTTTATATGTGTACTTTATTCCCAGTAGCATCAGGGTAAACAAATAAAGATTTGTATTTAAATATTACCATCTCAGAAGGATTTTTGAGAGTTAGCTGATCATGTGGAGTAAATTCCATGTTTGTAGTATATAAGACTGAAAAGGCTTTTTGCTCAAAGTAATGATGGAAACCAAGAGGTGTGATCCTTCTCAGTGAGTCTTCCAGAAAGCTGGACCTGTACAATGTGCCTTCTTAAGGCAGCATGCGGATGGCCTGAACTCCGTCTTCTTTAATGTGTGCTTATCTGATTCTTTCCACACAAAAAAAAACCAAACAGAAAAATTAAGGATTAAAATAGTCAAGCAGGGAAAGAAACTGGCCTGAACACATAAGCTAAAGCCGAGCTGACGATAAATTTCTAAATTTCAGTGAATGCATCGTCTCTTTCAACTGCCTCTGTCCATCTCAAACCTTTCTTAATTTTTCAAAAACTGTACAAGATTGACAAAGATTTACAGGCCTCATATTTATGTTTTGCTGGTTCACTACAGACACACCGAAAAGCAAAAGCTTTCATGTTCTGGGGGATGAAGGGATTGAGAGCAGCCCTACGGAGAAGGACTTGGGGGTACTGATGTATGAAAAGCTGGATAGGAGCTAACAATGTGTGCTCTCAGCCCAGAAAGCCAACCATATCCTGGGCTGCATCAAAAGAAGGGTGGACAGCAGGTCAAGGGGGGTGATTCTGCCCTTCTACTCTGCTCTGGTGAGACCCCACCTGGAGTGCTGCATCCAGCTCTGGAGCCCGACAGCTCGGGCAGGAAGGACATGGACCTGTTGGAGAAGGTCTGGAGGAGGGCCTCAAAAATGATCCCAGGCCTGCAGCACCTCTCCTGTGAGGACAGGCTGAGAGAGTTAGGGTTGCTCAGCCTGGAGAAGGCTGTGGGGAGACCTTGCAGCTTTCAGTATTTAAAGGGGTCTTATAAGAAAGATGGGGACAAAATTTTTAGTAGCACCTGTAGCGATAGGACAAGGGATAATTGTTTTAAACTAAAAGGGTAGATTCAGACAGGATACAAGGAAACATTTTTTACAATGAGAGTGGTGAAACACTGGAACAGGTTACCCAGAGAGGTTGTGGGGACCCCATCCCTAGAAACATTCAAGATCAGGTTGGACGGGACTCTGAGCAACCTGATCTTGCTGAAGATGTCCCTGCTCACTACAGGGGGGTTGGACTAGATGACCTCTAAAGTTCCCTTCCAATCTAAACCATTTTATGATTCTATGATTCTATAATTAATTTTATTTTTCAGGAGACAAGAGATATATAATCTCTTCATGGAATAAGCCTTCATGGAATCTCTACAGAAATCTATGAAATACTTGCATTGTCCTCTGGGTAACTACTGTCACATGACCAATTGCATAAAGAGAATGTAACATGTAATGATTTAACTGGGCTATCCTGCTGGCAGAAAATATTAACTAAAAAAGTTTCTAGGGCTTTGCAGCTTTGTGGTTCATTAGTACTGATCTTAAGGCTTATATTGTCCAGTAAGAAAGAAAAAAGGATCATCTGAAAATAATATGCAGTAAAACATGACTGTAATTAATAATAGAGGGAATCTAATGTATAAATTTTTTTTTTAAGATTATGAGTGATTATTTAAGATATATTGAAGATATGCCACTCAGTGGCACTGCTTTCAGAGATTAGCTCTGAATAAAGTTAGTTAGCTCTGCGAAGTTTGCTTTGAATAAGTAAAAAAATATTTGTGGGATAGAGTAACTCCACTCAGAGGCACCGAAAAACTATGAATTAGTTTTCCACTGAGAGGCAGGCCTATTTAGACAGGTGGAATGCTGCACTAACATGACGATGATGCCCTTCATTTTGGTGGTGGTTTTGGATTCTGCGCATGGCACCACTCTGCCTAGAGGGCCACATGAAAACCTTTGCATTTCAGGATGAATTCTCTTCTTCATTCAAGTCAATGGTGAGATTCTTCTTGCCTTTAACAGGACTCAGTCTTCCTATTTGTTTTAGAATCCAATCCATTATATGGGTAGGTACTTTGGTACTCTAACAATAAATATGAAAATATGCATGAAGAAACTTAGAAAGGTTGAGGAACAAAAAAAATACCACAAGAAATTTCCATAAAAAGAAAGATGAAAAAGCTCCACAGATTCATTAAAATAAAGACAAGATGAAAGTAAACAAATGTCTATTACTTAACAGAAAGGAGGATCAAATAACAGATGACATAACCAGGTGTAAAATCTTCACTATATTTTTTCTTCATTCTTCACCAAAAAGGATAATTGTGACCAGAAGCTTAATATAAATACTATTAGCAACTAAGTTCTAGAACTATGAGCCAGAATTAGTTAACAAACAGAGTTCTTAGATGAACCAGATCTGTTCAAATCACCATGACTTAACAACATTTTCCACTAAAGTATTTATGAATCAAAATCCTCTCTGAACCATTAGCAGTCACCTTTGAGAACTTTTAAGAACAGATAAAGGCTGGGGGGACATCTAATGGAAAAACACAACTAGTAAACTTAAAAGGGAATTAATATTATGTATCATCTGCCCAGCTTATACCTAGAATAATACCACAATAAATAATTAATCAGTGATTTTCTCTCTGAGTACCCAGAAAATCTGAAGTTGATTAAAAGTAACCACAATAGAGTTACTGAAATCACAACAGAGTTACAAATCACAGCAGGCCAATCTGATATCATTCTATGACAGCACAAATAAGTTGGTAACAGGGAGGTATTTACATACTTTTTCTTTGCTGACATGTGACGATTCAGTAGGACACTGTCAGAAGTATGGAAATATGTTCTTGTTGGAAATTACTGTAAAATCAGTTGAATCACTTAGCAGACACATCTTAGTATCTGTTCCCTGTCAGACTGAAAGAAATACTTGGGTGCAGCATTATGCAATATTTGTATTTACAATTGAAGGACCAGTATTTGTGGATAGCATTAACCAGAAGGTTATAGACATTCTGGAAAGTGGAATTATATCCAGCACAATTTTGATAAACTGGAGAAATGGTACAAAGCAGTAAAATAGAATATAACAAAGACAGATGAAAACTGCCTAGGAAGGAAAAGAAAATGTGAAATACAGAGTGGCTCACTAGGCAGATATACTGCAGAAAAGGGTTTAAGGATCACAATGGGTTCCAAATGGAACATCAGTCTATGTTGCAAAACCAGCAGAAAAAGGACGGTTTGATATATGTAGGTCCTGAGACATACGGAGTAACTATTTCACTCTAGCCAGCAATTGTGAAGCCTTGACAGGATTACTGAATGCAGTTTTAAATACTAAGGAAAGAAGAGGGTGAGACAGAACCAACAAAATGTTAATAGATGTGGAAAACATGGCCACTGAGCAAAGGCTCAATGAACAAAAATGAAGCGTCTTTCTTATTTATTCTTGAAAAGAGAACCTTGGGGTGACATGAAAACAGTCTTCCAATATACAAATCATTGTAAGGAGACAATCATTTGTTGTCAATGTTGCTACCAAAAGGAAAACAAAAATAATCAGTTACAGTAGGAGAGATTTATGTTATATATCAGGAACACCTTTTTATTGCAGTTAAGAACAGGTTACTTACATCGCTTGTGGAATGCCTGTCATTACAGATTTTAAAGAGTAGTTTTGATAGATTGCTGTTAAGATTGATCTAAATATACTTATTCCAGCCTCAAAGCAAGATGATGTGATATTCTGAGTTCCTTTGCAGCTCCACATTTCTAGGATACTACATTTCTTTGAAAAGCCTTTTAATTTAAGCTTTTAAATTGCAGTTACTCTCAAGATGTCTTTTGCATATTTAAAAAAATGTTAATGATTTTTTTGCTCCACCAGGAAAAAAAAACAATATTAAAAATATGATATGGCCTTGGAATTGGAAGATTTATGAGCTTTTCTACTTGTTTGTTCATTTAGTGCAACAGAGTGTATAAGTGAGGGAATAATATTTTCCATATATTATAAGTAAAAAAAAAGTTTCAGTAAAAGAGTTTAGTAACCTTTTAGTTAGCCTTTAGTAACCAGCTCACTGCTGAATAGAAGGAGCAATCTTACAGCATAGCAATTGTAGAAGTAACTGTTACATCAGCGTACCTTCTCTAATGTATGTATTTGTATTTCACCACACCATTTTTTTTCTGAGTGACTTGGATCATGAAGTTTCCTGAAAAAAATCCATATTATCTGTATTTATAAATTCTCTTAGGTGTCTTTGATCAAGACCCTTAGTCACTAAATAAGGATTATCATAATGGAAAAAATCTTTGCAAAGCTTCCCTGGAGGTCAGTGCAACTCTGATTTGGTTGAATGGATTCCTGTGCTGTGTGAGATTGTCCAGGATGAAAAAAAATATATTGTTCCAGCTTAACCATGCATACGTTAGCAATTAAAAAAAATACATTTCTTGCTTTGTATAGAAAATATCCTAATGGCTCTTATATCAAATAATTCCTGTTAATAATACTGGAATATTCTTTACTTTAAGTTGCAGTTAGCTATACTTATCATCCATCCCTAGTACTTGTGGGATGTTTAGGGTCAGACATAATTTCATTATTATTCTGATTTCTCACAAGTATTCATTGTTAAACTATGTGGGCATCTTACATTGACTTATAAAGTAATATCTCTACCAGGATGGGACCTGTACAGCTCTAATTGTGAATTTCAAGTTGCTTACAATGAACCGAGAACACCATACCATACCCTTTTTAATGTACTCACAACTTGCTTCTGAGTTAAAACAAAATGAAAATTAATGCATTAAACTACCTCATTCTTTGGGTAGTCCCTTGAAAATACCTGTCATCTTAATAGGTTCGATCATTAATCAGACACTTAAGTGTAGCTGAGTAGTGGCAATGCAGCTTATTTTTGGGTCTGCTTTTTATGACTTTTACTTAAACTCAATATGGACAACGCATACCCAGTGGATATAAAATATTTTCATTTTTAAAAATATCACTGAAATAAATGAAACATCATAACAGAACTCATCTCTTTTCCTCTAATAATAATGCGAAAGATTAAACACAAAAGAAGCAAAAATAAGGATAATGTTTACTTCTAAGCACTTTGCCCTCTAAGAATAGATTCTGAGGGGAATAAAAAGTTGCCTTTTACCACTTTTGATATCAGAAATGAGAGAGGTGGGCTTACCTTTTGCTAAGTGTGAATTGGGTTATGGACTAGGATCCAAATAATGACATTATTTGGTCCCTATTCACCTATATAGTAAGGAACGTGGAGAAAATAATTTCAATAAGGCTTCTCTACTTGTTGTTGCAGCCACCTATCCTGAGGCAAATACTACTCTGCAAAACAAATGAGTCCTCAATTACTGTATCCAGCTTTCATAATTTTTTTTTTTTAAGGGTTCTTTACATGGCCTATAGAATTTTAACATCCCTGATCAGGCACCAGCTGAATGGTTTTTTTTGGTGTACAACCCTGTTGTAGTCACCTTCACTTCACCTCATCTTTTGTTAGATTTGGTGTTAAGCCTAGCCATGATATAAAGTTTTATGTCCCTCAGTATACAACTGAAGTGGTTACAGAATACGCATATAGAGAGTGTGTGTGTATATATATATAGAGCAAATATTTTTCTTAGAATATTTTGGCCACAGAATATATAAAAATGTCTGAAACATATTAAAGAGATTTGCCTGTAAATTCTGTTTTCAATCTTACATTATCATTAAGAACACTCCTTAAAACAATTGAAAATATTTTCTAATTTATCTTGACGTTATTTAACTGTGACAAAATCAGGATAAAATAGGAGAAGAAAATATAGGCCTCTCTGACCATTTATTGTACTGAAAAATACCAATACAATGTGTTAATACTACTCCATAATGTATGTGGTATTTCTGCTCTCTGGTTGGAGTACCATCTATGAGCTTTGAATTTTGTTTGATATTGGAAGCAGGAATAATAATCAAACAGATTTGTAAAAATCACCCAAATCACCTTAACTATGTGTTTCTTTCTTTTATATTATACAATCCAATATTATTTATCTGAATGATTATTCAAAAAAAAATCATATCTATTGGAGGCAAAAACTTACTTTACGACACAACCAAGGAAAAAGACTTTCAAAACCTTGTAACTTTCCTCTTACTGAGGCGATTAAATGAGTCAGATAAGACACCTGACCACATAGTTCACTACTAATACAATATATCCAAATGAATTTAATTACCTTGTAAACCTTCTCTTGTTTACCTATAGTGTATAACTAGGTATAAATTTAATTTTTAAATGACTTAGTTAAAGAGACCAGAATACAATATACTTTTGGACCAGTAATTATTAATCAATATATCTTGAATTTTCAGTAGTGAATATTGTCAAAAAGATATTATTGAATTCCACTTTGTATGCTCAATCCATTGAAATAGTAATTTAAAATTATTAATGAAAATATCATTAAATAGTTTGGGTAAGTACATTCTGTGAAAACTATTTGCAGTCATTCAATGGGAAAAATAATGAAGAAAAAGTCATTGTCTGACTAACTTCCTTGTACTTTAAAAAGTGGTATCTGAAGACTAGGATAACACTTTGCACAATTATAGATACAGAAATATAATAAATTTAAAAAAAAATATTGGAAAGATTATAAGGAACTTTCCATTCATGATCCCAAATTGATTTTAGATAAAAATCAGTGCTAAGGCACAGTAAGGTTTGGAACTATTTGCAGCTGGCTCTTGGGCACCATGGATAATGCATTTTGGTTAGTATCTTGTTTCCTTTGAAGAATCTTTTTGAACAGAAATGACGTATCAGACTTCCCAGTATGGATTTCTGTTTCATGTACACAGACATATTTTTCAATGATATTCAGTGGTACTTTGAGTACTACAATTATGTAGGGATTTCAAAAGAAACATGTTACAAAGCAACACAGAAATATACATTACAGTATAAAATGTAAAGTAAGGCCAAAAAAAGAAAAAGTTGGGGTATTGAACTAAATTAAAGGACTAAGTTTTAAGTTACAGAAAATATTTGTGTTTATAAGAAATGATTTAATTAGTAAGGAACAAATGATAGCTTTCTTGTAGATGATAAAATAGGATTGTATATATTATAGAAAAATAAGTAAAAGCATAAAAACACTGATGAACTAGGAATTGAGTCAGTCTGGGAGGGATGCTCTGACTGATTCTAAAAAGAGATGTAATGAAACAGATATGTAACGTGGTGCAACAGAGAGTGTTATTCTGATTCCAGCAGCTATGCAGATGGTCTGTGCAGTAGCTCTGACTCTTCAGGAAGACACAGGAAAAGTAGCTCTAAGGGAGGGCAGTTCCAGAGGGATCTCACAGATGTTTCCAGCAACCATTCTGGGGCCGGCAGGTGCATCTGTACCCCATCACGGACGATAGCATAGAGATGTTCAAGCTAATGTCAGGTCAGTCAGCATAGCCGCCTGGCACAGAAAAGCACTGTGTAGGAATACTAATTCAGACACTAAAAACAGTGCAGATGAATTAGCAATGCTAATTGACATAGATGGTGCCTCAGTCAGGCATTTGTACTGCTTTTGGTACTGCTGTTACTATCTCCGCCGACCTTTGGTGATCGCTTGCGTCATGTGGTACCCTGAGCACAGGGTATATGTTCAGATGGAACTTCTTTTGAATCTACAAGAATGTCAAGTGTTTTCATATCTTTCTTCAACTTTAAAACTCAATTTATAGGGACAGAGAATACTAGAAATACCAAAATAAAACTGTTATCAGGGCATATATGACTAGATTTTTACCAAAATCATGGAAGTAAATTTAAAAAATTGGGGAAATAAGGAAGTATTTTATACATATTACTCAGCTAAGAAATAGTATTTTCCCTATATCCTCTACAGTCTTAGAATTATTTTTATTTTGAACTTCAATATACAGTTTACTTGGAAAAATATTGTGAGATATTACCTTGAAAAAGTATCATAATCATATGAGATTTTCTAAAACAATCATGCTGACCGGTCAGCAAAGTCAAAATTGCTATCATCAACTTTGTTTATGGCAAAACCTAATGATCACTAAACCCTCAAGATAGTGTTATGAAACCAAATTTCTGAGAACTTTGAAATTATAAGACTTTTAAATTTCTTTTAAAGATATACATCTGATGAATTTTTGAGTCTCTGGCTGTGTTTACTAATCATTATTTATTGATCTTTACATACTGGTAATCTGTTATTCATGTTGTCTTTGAGATTTCTTTTTGAGTTTTAAGCAAACTATTGCAATCTGTTTGCTTGGAGTCCCGTGCCAAAAATATGCAAAGAGAACAGCAGGTGTTATTGTGATATACTAGAATTCAAGCAATAGGTGTTTTTCACTTATAATCACCAGAATTTGCATTTTATGAAATAGCAAAAATTTATCTTAATACCTTTCCTGATTATAATTGGAGTGCAACTACAAGGGTTGTGTCCATATAGTAGAAAACACATAAAATCTCCCTTTATAAATGCTACAATGATTTTTTTTAGAGCACTCTGATGTTGAAAGACTACTGGATGTTACAGTCTGCACTTCTTGTATTAGAGCTGGTTTTGTCAGATCAACAGAGCCTTGAATGTGTTTAGCACCAAGGAAGGCTGACGTAGGGATCTGCTTCAGGGGTTTGTGGGACTCATTATCATACCATATGAGTTATAATTATACTTCTTGAGAGTAGGAGGATGCTTTGTCAAAATCTCCAGGATGTAAAAGATAACATTTCAAGACCTATTTGTAGCTCTGGAACAACAGACAAATGGATACATTGAAAATACAGTGTGGCTCTGTTTTCTGTGCACTACACTGGTACAGTTGTTTTTATCATATTATCTACAGTTTCTCAGGGTTCCTATTGTCTCTGCCTCTGTTTAGTGAAATTTTCATGATGTTCCATGCCTCATAATGCTTTGCAGCCCAAGTAAAATTTGTATTAAATATATTTTAAAATTAGATTCACCCTAACATTAATTTAAGGCCCTTCTCCAGGCTCTGATAATAGCTGGAGGGAAAAAAAAAAAGATATGATGAAGGAATTTTTTTTTTAGTGCTCTTGATTTAGACTTGCTGCAGTCAGTTAGCATTCACCATTGAGTTACTTCTAAATTCAAGCTTTTGCACCTATGTGACAGAATAAGACATGAAAGGCTACAGTGTGATAAACACTTTTTTCAGTGCCTATGCTGACTCAGGCAGTCCCTACGTATCTGGCACTCCTTATCTTCAGTTCCCTTGGTTAAAAATATCTAGGGAAAATGGTTTATTTTCACTCTGGATTAATTTTTCAGTCCCACAGCACAGACATGCAAACAGTTGTACTAGCTTAAGTGAGGAGATGGGATAAAGGCTACAGTGATTGATGAGAACTCCTTTAGACAATACTGATGCTGAAAGAAATGTTCTTCAAAATACACTGCAAAGACATACATTAAATGAAGTTCCTTGTTCTGTTGTGTGTAAATGTAAATAAGAGAAAGGGAAGAGTTCTTTGGAACTAGCTATGCATTGGTTTTTCTACTGTGCACTACTAATTTTTTTGACAATCCTGATACTTGTAGTATATAGCACTTTTTTTTTTTAATCAATAAATGAATGAGATTTTATATTTTTCAAAGTGTAAAACCCCAAGCAGTTAAGAAATGAAAACCTATTTTTGCCCCAACTACTCTTCCTATTCAGGAAGACCAGGCTTTATTAAATTGCCTTTTCTATATTCAAGTTTATTAAACTGGGTTCATTAATATTTTTTTTGTGTGTGTGTCTTCTGAGTGCTTATTACTCCTTTCGCTTCTTGAATTCCTATAGCATAATTTAATGTGATTCTTAATGTGCTTAATAAATCTTGCATAAATTTTCTTAGGTATAAAAGTACTTCACTGATAACTTATCATTAACAGAATGTACCCAGGAAAATGCTGGATAATAGATACACCAGGCCTCTGTTCTCACACGAAAATGTGACCTGAAGAATTCTTTCTACTAAATGGTGTACCCATAAGCTCCCAGAAGTCAATTCTCTACTGCATTTTGGGTTATACTGCATTATTTTACTTCTAATGGATTATGTTGGACTAATGCAGCATTATATATTGGCAAAATAGATGGATACAGTTCTTTGTTTAAATTAAAGTCTCATCCAAGTTCTTCTAAGATCTCAATTTTGAGATCTTATCCTTTCCAAGGAAAAGCGGATAACAATGTCATTGATCTCTTGATTAAAGCTTCTGCCACTGAATACTTCTTTACATGAAAAATACAATAACAATTATAGTTGTACACAAAGGAGTCCACAGACTGTGAAGAAACTATTTCAAATGTCTTCTTTTTTTAATCCCAGTACCAAAAGCAATACATTAATTTTTGTTTAAGAAATTCTTCTGCATTTCCAGTCAATGTCAGTTGCATCTCTTTTTCAGTTATCTTTTCCACAGTAGGCTCCCTTTCCTTCATTTGCATGTCATCTTCATTTTTTGTAAATATGATTGGACCAAACCTAAGCCTACTTTTCTCTATAATGGTTTGCCAAGAGGATGTCTTATTGATTGTTTGCCATTCCTTCACAGGGACTTTTTTTAATATAAGATTAATTTTATATTAAAATATCAGGAAACAAACACATCCAAATGACTTAAATATATTCATAGGGTCTGAGTGAAATAAAATTTAACATCAATAGGACGAGGGCCACAGAGATGAATTCTGAAATAACACACAGCTTTTGGTTGTTAAAGGCATTTGAGAATCACTTCCTTGTTTTTGTATTCTAATATGGAGAAATTTTCTAACAACCATTTTTAGCTTCAATAAATATAAATTTTCATTGTTACATGAGCAGAATTAAGTCAAATTTCCTTGTAAAATAACATTTATTCTTCTTTGCATTATTTTAATTATCACTTCAAGGGAGTATGTGCATTCATCTCAAGTACTTAAAAAAAAGGCTTCAGGACGGCTTTGGAATAAAACTGCTCATATTGTTATTCTACTGCTGAGCTTGTTACCTCTTTTCCTTCTAGGAATTTATATTGCTTTAAATATTATGAATTAACAATATTGTATGTGGCCTATTTCTCTTAGCACCTTGTCAAGATAGATTTGCCCCTCCAGCTCTAATCTCAGCAATATTTTTTTATCCTGTCTGACTTACTTTTTCAGTGTATGGCAAACATTTGTTCCTGTCTTAGCTACAGTGCGTTTTTAAATACCAAATTAAGAAATATTTAGTTAATATTCCATGTTGATGATCCAAAGTACTATTAATTCATAGGTCGTAAGTTGAAAGAGAGTCACTTTCAAGAAGCAACAAAGTGTTTAGAGGGCAAGAATGAGTCTGGATTTGGACTTAAACTAAGGTTCTGCAATGGATCACAGCTTGGGAGGACCGATTCACAAGTAGGATGGCTTACCTGAGCTGCTGCAGAAAGTTTTGACGCCATTGTGTGGCCTGCCTTTCTCTTCCTACTCTATGCATAAACATGTCGGGCAACATGAAATGCTGAAATAACTGCACTTTAGAGATTGGTAGGTTAAGGAACAATGGCCCCAGTGAAAATTTCCTTATTTCTATGAGTCTGTAGTTTGCTCTCAGTGCAAAGGAGTGCAAACCTCTAAATTGGAGCAAAATGTACAGCTGTGGATAACGTTTTCTCTAGCTATTTATGAATCTGTTTGTTCATGTATACAAGGACCAGTATAATTCACAGATTAACTTTTTTCAAGGTCACTTACAACATTCTTCACTGCAGTGACTTTAAATTTGCTGCTTGGTTTTGCTGGACTTTATCTCTTTCAAGAACAGTTGTTAAAATTTTGTCAAAAATAGACTTAAAAAAAGTTTATTAGTAAGTAACCTAATTATATTTTTGTCAAAAATAATAACCTCTCCATATTGCTTGTTTTTGTTTTCTAGTTAGTCAAATATTTTAGTAGCTGCAGGCTATAAAATCTGTCATTTATTGTAAGAAATGGGGTGGAGTAGAGTTCTTCCCATCACAGCTGATGACACCTAATTATATACCAGAAAATAGAACTCCCTGGGGAAGAAAAGAATTCAGATCATGCTCAAGTGAAATTGTTTAAGGCTATTTTGGATGGTGTGAGTATTTATGAGCTCTATTAATAATAAATGAACTAATGTTGTAACCGTACAATTTGCAGACAACCTCATCTGACCGTTGAGAAGATGTTGGCTTTCTGGCAATAATGAAAGTATATAAATATTAATATATTAAGAAAAAACCCTCTTATCACTGTATAATGGTTGAAAGTACATAAAATGTAATGAAAAATATGAAAACTATCAGGCATTGCAATTTGGGGTAGCTAAGTAACCTTCTACATTTATGGTTTAAAAGCCACGTTAGATACTGTCTCAGTAACAAAAGCCATTAGATTTTTACCCTTCCACCAGTTACTTAACCAAGAGGATTAATTACTTGTTGAATCACAATGCTGGAGAAATATACAGATTCACAGAAACTTTGTAAGCTTTTACACATAACTTTTTGGTGTACTTTTTATACCTGTCTAAAAGCTAAATTAATGCCACATAATTACAGGTAAGTTAAAAAAAAAAAAAGCCCTGTGTAAAAAAGTACTTATCATACTCACCTTGTAATTTTGTGTTGATAGACACAAAAGCCAGTAAATGTCTTGTAAGCACCTGTTCCCAGTTTGAAAAGGTTTATAATTAGAAAGCTTGTTAGCATTTTGTTTGGGGCTATTCTTACTTTGTTACTAATTAATTCCACAAAAATTGTACCATACCTAGCAGGAAAATAATTCATTCATCATTTCTATTGTTTATGTTCATCATTAAAATGCCTATGGAGTAGGACAAAATATTAAACTAACATTTGCCTTCCTTTCTTAAAATCTGAGGACATGATTTTACCCACTCTGATTAAGGTGAGTACCTACCCTTGCAACACACCCTACAATTAGGAAAATAAGAAGCACCTTCTGTACTGGGGGTCAGGATAGTTCTAGTCCTTCCACGTAGTTTTACAGCAGATAAACTTTCTGCTTGCTCAGGGATTTCTGTGTGAATTATGTGCGTCCTGGGAGGTCTATGCATCCTGGGAACTGGGGCAGGAGTGGAGAGAAGACACAGGGAAAGTATTAGAAAACTTTTATAACTGCAGTTCACTTATGCTTATTTTCCTGGTGGGTCCAGCAATACTCAGCAAGATCTTTTCCTTTGAATTTACTACAGATAAGCTGTCAGTTATACCAAACAGGGACAGAATATCTTCATCTCTGAATTCAGTCAGCATAACCAGGGACTGTAAAAGATTAAAAAATGAAAAAGACAAAATAATGATGCAAGTCAATTGCTTTTATCTCCTGTCAGTGAAATTAGTAGTTCTTTTCAGATGTAACATAAACACATATCTTTATCATCACACAATTTCATATGACTAGTTATAAATTTATGTATCAGATCTAAGTGTAAAATAATGGAAGGTTCCCCTGGCAGGACAGGAAGGACATAAAAGCATGAGGATTTGAGCAACTGTAACCCTGAATCTGAAATGTAAAACAGTACCAACGGTGCAGCTATAGTTCAAAGTCTACAATAGCAGCTACAGAACAGATCTGACTTCTTCCACAGCTTGATGCAACTCTATATGTCAAGCCACTGTATGAGCTACACTGTAATCAAAAGATATAGCTCAGAGAAAGATATTCTGATAAAATTCCTTTCTTCTTCTTCTCTCAGAAAATGTACATCACCTATTTTTTTGTGTAATTAATCTGTTTTGCATACCCCCCTTCCAATCCAGAGACTTCTCTTTTGGAGAGATTAAGAGAAATAAACATAAGAAATGTACAAGAGCAAAGAATGAGCTTTTTTTTCTGGTCTCTTCCTACTGTTGAGGCCTATTGTGCAGGTGCTTTTGCAACAATCTGTGTACCACATTGCATAGGAAATATGAGAAAAATTCTCTGTGTCATAGGCCTGAGTTTGGATTTTGCTGATTATCCCCAAGCTCACAGGGTTGGGCATTTGGTAACTCAGGCAGAGTGTAAAAAGGGACAATAGGGAACAAGTTACAAGACCCTTCAGCAAGAAGACAATTATTTCTTTTCCAACACATAACAAATAATAGTCTCTCTTCATATGATCTTCATAATGAATAACCTGTAGTGAACTTGTTTTCTATGGTGTTGTTCTTTAAACCTCTGTTGTTGCCCTGCTGAACCTGTTGTTCATGTATAGAGAAGGACTTGAGGGTGATGTGATGGTTGGAGCCTGTCTTGGGCATAGCGATCATGAAACGATAAGAGTTTTTGATTTTCGGAAAAGTAAGGAGGGGGGTCAGCAGAACTGCCACCTTGGATTTGGGAGGGTAGACCTTGGCCTGTTTAGGAGAAAGATTGACAGAGTCTCCTGGGAGGAAGCCCTGAAGGGCAAAGAAGTCCGGGAAGGCTGGACATTCTTCAAGGAGCAAGCCTTAAAGGCGCAGGAGCAGGCTGTCCACATGTGCCGAAAGACAAGCTGGCAGGGATGAAGAGTGGCCTGGCCAAACAGACAGATTTGGCTGGAACTCAGAAAAAGAAAGAGCACTTATGACCTTTGGAAGAAGGTTCAGGCAAGTCAGGAGGACTACAAAGGTGTATTAAGGTTATGCAAGGAAAAATTAGAAGAGCCCAAGCCCAGTTAGAGCTTAATCAGGCTACTGCTGTAAAAGGCAATTAAAAAATACTTCTATAAATATGCTAGCAGCAAAAGGAGGGCTAAGAAGAATCTCCAGCCTTTATGAGATGTGGGAGGAAACATGGTGGCAAAGGATGAGGAAAAGGCTGAGGTACTTAATGCCTTCTTTGCCTCAGTCTTTAATAGTCAGACCAGTTGTTCTGTAGGTACCCAACCCCCTGAGCGGGAAGAGGGGGATGGGGAGCAGAATGGAGCCCCCATACTCCAAGGGGAAATGGTTAGCCACCTGCTACACCACCTAGACACACACAAGTCCATGGGGCCAGATGGGATCCACCCGAGAGTACTGAAGGAACTGGCAGAAGTGCTCACCAAGCCACTTTCCATCATTTATCAGTAGTCCTGGCTAAACAGGGAGGCCCCAGTTCACTGGAGATTAGCAAATGTGACACCCATCTACAGGAAGGGCCAGAACGAGGATCTGGGGAACTACAGGCCAGTCAGCCTGACCTCGGTACCAGGGAAGGTTATGGAGCAATTCATCATGTGGGAAGTACAGGATAACCAAATGATTGGGCCCAGTCAGCATGGGTTTAGGAAAGTCAGGTCCTGCTTAACTAACCTGATCTTCTGTGACAAGGTGACCTGCTTAGTAGATGAATGAAAGCCTGTGATGTTGTCTACCTAGACTTTAGCAAAACCTTTAACACCATTTCCCACAGCATTCTACTGGAAAAACTGTCTGCTCATGGCAGAGACAAGCGTACTCTTTGCTGGGTAAAAAACTGGCTGGATGGCCGAGCCAAGAGAGCTGTGGTGAATGGATTTACATCCAGTTGGTGGCCAGTCACAAGTGGTGTTGCCCAGGGATCAGGACTGGGGCCAGACTTGTTTAATATTTCTATCAATGACCTGGATGAGGGGATCGTGTGTGCCCTCAGTAACTTTGCAGATGACACCAAGTTGGGCAGGAGTGTTGATCAGCTTGAGGGTAGGAAGGCTCTGCAGAGGGATCCGGACAGGCTGGATCGATGGGCCGAGGCCAAGTGTATGAGGTTTAACAAGGCCAAGTGTTGGGTCCTGCACTTTGGTCACAAAGACTCTATGCAATGCTACAAGCTTGGGGAAGAGTGGCTGGAAAGCTGCCCAGCAGAGAAGGACCTAGGGGTGTTGGTTTACAGCCGGCTGAACATGAGGCAGCAGTGTGGCCAGGTGGGCAAGGCGGCCAACAGCATCCTGGCTTGTATCAGGAATGGTGTGGCCAGCAGGAGCAGGGCAGTGATTGTGCCCCTGTACTCGGCAATGGCGAGGCCACACCTTGAATATTGTGTTGAGTTTTGGGCCTCTCAGTACCAGAAGGACATTGAGTTGCTGAAGCATGTCTAAAGAAGGGCAACAAAGCTGGTGAAGGGTCTTGAGAACAAGTCTTATGAGGAGAAGTTGAGGGAGCTGCGGTTGTTTAGCCTGGAGAAGAGGAGGCTGAGGGGAGACCTTATTGCTCTCTACAGCTACCTGAAAGGAGGTTGTAGTGAGGTGGGTGTTGGTCTCTTCTGCCAAGTAACTAGGGATAGCCTGAGAGGAAATGGCTTTAATTTGCACCAGGGAAGGTTTAGGCTGGATATTAGGAAACATTACTTCACTGAAAGGGTTGTCAGGGATTGGAACAGGCTTACCAGTTAAGTGGTTGAGTCACCATCCCTCGAGATATTTAAAAGATGTTTGGATGTGTTGCTTAGGGACATGGTTTAATGGTGACCTGGCAGTGTTCAGTTTACAGCTGGACCTGATGACCTTAAGGGTCTTTTCCAAGCTATACTATTCTATCTATTATATGCTTTTATATGTGCATCCACATACATACACGTACATAGACTTTTTCAAAATTTTCTGTTTAGAACACCACCAGCTAAAACATGCTAGCCCTAAGTGGTCCTAATTATTTTATAACTCTTCTTGCCTAAGTATTCTTAAATAGCTGCTATAATAGAACTGTGTGATCCCCAAAATTCTAGACATCCATCTCATTTCTAACAAGGCATTAACAGGGTCAGAGATTCACCCTCATTCACTGAGCTACATTAAACATGAATAATTGGAGATATGCTTGCTTTTTTTAAACAGCTAAGGGAATCTTTATACCAATAATTTATTTAAACCATTAGCAGTGAGATGGTAATATTGAATCCATTAATATTTTCAATTTTATGAATTTCTGTTTTACTTTTCTGAATCAGAAGTGTAAACCTATCCTACTTACAGCAATTTTCAGAAACTGAGGGACTTCTCTTTAGTTTCTTTTAATTATGACAAAGCCTGAAGTTTGTTGCAGTTGACCAATACATATTGAAGAGGTCAAGGCATACTTTTCTTTGTTTTGAGATATTTTTAATAGTAAGAAAAAGAAAATCATAAAGTCTGTAGGTCAGTGTTGGTGTAACCGAGTTCTACGAGACACATAATTCTTCATTTAAAGGAATGTTCAGGGCACCTACAGGGCTAAGTATAGATGCTGTTGTCGATGAAGAATTGAGTCTTATTCCACTGCAGCTGGTGATCCAGGTCTTCTCATAACATTTCCACGTCTCACTGAGGTCAAAGGAGTTTCACCAACTTTTGCAAGATGGTTTTCTATTGGGGTAGGATGCTATTCCACACACAGAGGAATTAGAATCTGTCCACGTGCTCTATGACCTTTATTAATACATGATGAAATGTTTTCCTGGCTTTAATGAGTTATATAAACTATAATGCTTTTTTTCCCCCTCATATCTTACCACCCAAATAGTCCCATTTTTTTCCAAACCACTAGCTACTATAGCAAATAATGTACTGAACATTGAATATAGATAGCATAACTGTCATCTAGATAGATAATGTCTACATGCCATATGAGACCAGTGGCTTAGGTTTCTGCTTTTGTACATATGATGTTTTCATAAGTCATTTGAAATCTTTCCTGTTGTATAGCTGTAGCTTATCTCTGTAAAATGTTTCTGTGGTTGTTTAATCATTTACTCTCTAAAAATATGTCCAAAAAAAAGGCATAATTTGAAGCACATAAGGTTCTGACTGAGTATAAGGGAAATTTTTTTCACTATTAAAAGAGTCAAGCCTTGGAGCAGCTGCCCAGTCAGGTTGTGAAATCTCCATCCTTAGAGTTTTCCAGACCCAACCTGCCCAGGGCAACTTGGTCTGATCTATCAGTTGATCCTGGTTTGAGCAGGAGGTTGGAGACCTCCTTAGGTTCCTCCAGACTGAATTATTCTTTTAACCTATGCTGCTAATACAATTAAATATTAAATGCTAGGTGTATTAAACTTTTCAATTTCTTACTGACTTTCACTTAATTCTAATCTCTCCCCAGTTTCCCCCAGCCATACATAGAAATAGTACCATTAAACTCTACCAGGGACAGGGACTGTGGAGCTTAGAAATAGTCTACTATCTTGGAGAACAGAAAATACTTTCCTGCTGCCTTAGTGCTTAGATGTTTTACATTTCAGGTGCCCTAGAAAAGACTTATTTGTGTTTTTTAGCATACCTCATCTCTCCCTCTAACATCCAGCTGGTTATAGACAGTTGCAAATTTAATCTTATTTTGGTCTGCTTTACTTTGTATTTTAAAAGAGACTTCATCATGGTGCTTTTGCTTCATGGCCTAGGGATAAAATGGGAAGGGACAGTAATGTATAGCTTTATTTGCAGAACACTTGGCTTTTTTGTTGTTGAAGCTGTGCAGTATGTTTTATATGAGATGGAAAGCTACCAGTGAAAATATCTCTCTGGCTTTTCACAATCTTCCCACTGCTATCCTTTGCCTCCATGAGTTGTTGAAACTCAAGGCTCAAATCTAGTTTTCTTCTCACTCTGCCTGTTTCAATGCTAAATGCACACTTTCACTTCCATTCCATTCTCCCATATACCCTCTCTGGTCTGGACTGGATTTAACTTGAACTGGACAGATTCTTTCTGCCGGAGCACAGGATTAGGACCTCTAGAAGCATATCATCAACAGTCTGCTGGTTAACAATGTCCTGGAGCTGCAAATCGAAAAGTCCTCCTTTATACTAGAATGGAGAATGTTCTACATAATCAAAGATGTCTGAGACAATAGTTGCTAATCATCTTTATGTTGTATATTAACTTTAGTTTTTGAAAAGCTTGTAACAGATTAGAGTAGTTTTTCACATAGAAGATGAAGTTAATATGTTTCAACAAAGGCCACTCCCAACCAATTTCTAAATAACTGCTCCAAAGTGTGATGGTATTCTGTCTTAAAAAAATGCTGGCAATAATTTAACATTGGCAAACAATATATTCTTTCCTACTTATCAGAAGTAAATATCAGAAATAAATGAACTATTTTATATGACAAAATCAGTCTGATGCAATCATTGGGAATGAAAAATGTATACCAAAACAGATGAGGTTTGTCAATATTCTGAGCAACTGAAAGCAACATCATATAACGAAAATAATCAGACTGCTTTAAAATTAAGCGGTGTTACCACTATTTAGTAAAATAAATGTTCAGATGTGCTTGGAGAAATTAACACTCACCAAAATTAAAGACCAATGTTGTTGCAGAAACAAAGCCAAATCAAGCAACTGTTCCTTCTGTTTCCTTAGGTATTTAAATATACAATTGTTCTAGAATTATACAGTTTATGTATGACCTGATATTGATATCCTAGCAGCATCCTACAGTAACCATCTCTGGAGTATTCTGTGCACACACACTACAGTCATTTTGCTTTCAGTGGCCCTCAGTCACTCTCAGCTATGGATCATTAAATGTAGAGCATAGCATGCCATAAGAACAGATTCACTGCTTAAGTCTAGTTCTGGATAAAAATAGTATGCATCGATGAAACATAGTAGGACTTGAGATGGGTAACAAGGGAAGCACTTTCAGCTTCACTATGCAAAGAAAATTCAAGTACCTATGTAAAGAGCTGGCCCCTTTTCTGGATCTCAATCTGTAATCTCTGGGTGAGAGTCTTCTCATTCAGCCCTCAGTAAGTTCAGTATGATCAACACGTATGTCACCCAAGCTTCATGGAAATCCACAAGGTCATTCAACATATGGTCTGTCCATAACTGAAAACTGTCCAAAGTTTTACACAACCATTGCAGAGGTGAACTGAAGCTATTTTCATGACTTATTGGAGACATAAATGTAACACATTCTCATTCAGTGCACTCCTGCCTTATGCATCTAATTATTTGAATGGAAGAAACTATCACACTGCAAATGCTGAGGAATATTTTCCCATGCAAAAATGTCAGACTTTCTGGTCATGGTCATGAATCTGGTGTGCTCAGAAATTTTAGTAGCATCTACAGTTTATTCATTTAAAAAAAAGAAAAAAGAAAATTTCCGTTCTCCCATCCGGTGTGCGCAAATATTCACCTGTATCAGTTGGACAATGTCTATCACTTGCTTTACTGGCACAATCCCTAGCCATTGGATGGCACAAACTGTCTTGTATTGACTGACTGACTGCAACTCTGACTCATCGCCAGAGTGCCTTTATAAGTTAAGCAGTGTGTCTGAGGCCAGATGTGCAGTTGTTCTGCCACAGGGCATCTAAGAGGAGTATTCTAAAGAGCATTTTTCTTAGTGTCACTGTGACAGTAGACCTACACTGTGAAAAAGGAAAAGTGCTGGTGAGGACTGTATACAAATTTGATAACTGAACATGGTTTGGGCTAGCATAACACTGCCCATGCCATTTGGATTATAATTTCTGTTCACTTTGCTTTCCCTTTTGTTCTGTAATACAGTGTTTGACATCTTTCAAAACTAACAGCAGAAACTGAGTTCTGTCTGAATGCTAGGGATTATATTTTACTGATTCTTTAACATGCAGCTGCTTTCTAAATAAACATCCTACATTTTCTGTTTCTTAATATCTCTTTCCCATAGGTTAGCCTCCTTTACAGGGAATGTTGGCTTCCTCATTCCTTCACTGTTGCTGTCCCTCTGACCCACTACAACAGACATAAATCCTGTGCCTCAACAATGTAGCTAGAAGGGAACTCTGTCTTTTCACTCTACAACCTAACACCAGCTTATATAGGTGCCTGTGTCAAGATGGTTGGATATCTACAGCTGAGTGGATATCAACTGATGAGTGCATATCAAATGAGGAAGCATTTAAACCTTTGCAGTATGTATTTGAATCAACCCCATTTGGCTAGGTCTTAGGCTTCTCTATTTTCAGTTTCTCTGTTGGTTTCTGCGACCTGGCAGATAGGTAGATCCTCAGCATAATCCTTGCTCTCTTTTCCCACTTGTAGATGTCTGCTAGTGATCTCTCAGTTGTGGTGGTATATGTATGCAACTAAAATGATTCCATAAGGATGCAGAAGAAAAGTATTTTTCTAATGAAAAAGCTGCTTACTATTTCTCTATTGTCCGACTCAAAGTAAATTTTTCAAGAAATTTAAAAATTTGTTTCTGAAAATATTAACTCTAAAATCAGACTCATATAAACCAAAATACTTTCAAATTACTACTATTTAAGCTTAGTACAGTAGAATTAGACCTAAATAAATTCTACCATTTGCCCAATAACTTCTTCAGCTGCAACTTAAAATGGCCTGATTACAGTGACTCATTCTATCTAGCTAGAAGGAAATAACTTTTCTTTCTATCTCTTTTCTGAGCCTCAGCTTCTGTTGCATACACATGAACTCCTAATACTGTTCTCCAGTAAACAGTCCCTTTAGAATGCAAATATCTCCCAAAATAATTCTGCCACACTGAATCTGGCTCCACTGAGCCCCACCCTGTAACAGAGTTTGACACTTATTTGAAATAGATATGAAAAATTCTATTTTTGAATGCTATTAACTCATTAACTCCCACAATCAACTATGTAAAGGGTGTCTGCAAAGAATGTGTTACATCGTTTGTCAATTCTTTGCTCGGTCATCTTTTGTGTTCAGTACTAACCTAAACTAGAGTATCCATAGAGTAATCAGAGTCAATAATGATGCTGGAAGGGACCTCTGGAAATCTTCTGGTCAAATCCCAAAACTGAATTCAGGTTGTTTAGGACATTGACCAGTTAAAATATTTCCAATAACTGATATTTCAAAACCTCTCTGGAAAATCTGTTCTGGTGTCTAATCACCTTCGTTGGGATGTTTTTTTTCTTATGCTTGGTGAAAATTTCCCTTGCTGCAGCTTGTGTCTATCATCTCATGCATGTCACTGTGAAGAGTCTGGGTCCATCTTCTTTGTAACCCTCCTTCACGCAGTTGAAATTTTCAGCTAAATATCCCCTTTTCTGTGCTCCAGGCTAAACAACTCAGCTCTCTCAGCCTCTTCTTCTGCAATATGTGCTCTAGCCCCAGCATTCTTAATGCTTCTCCACTGTTCTTGCTCTGTTTTCTTTAGCTCTAACACTGATGACCTGAAAGACAACCACAACATTCCACATGTATCTCGATAAGTGTTAAGTACACTGAATAATTAATTGTCTGTCAACCTGAAAGCTATGCTTTTGCTATTGCAGTCCATTACGCAGTTAGCCTTCAAGGCTATGTACAAGGCTATGTAACTATGTACAAGGAGGCTTGTGCCTTTCCCATTCATTTTCTTGCACATTGGGCTAGAGTATCAGGATTTGAAGAGGCTGTCTTTAAAGGTAAAGTCTTAATTTATGCTCTTCTGCCCTTCAGGACAGAACCCCTCAGGATCGGGCCTATCAAAAAAAGCCTAAATACGCTCTCCTGAGGTCCAAGGGGTTCATTTATATACCAGTTCCCTCAGGATATTAAACTGTTCTGTCTCATAACCACCTCAGTCAAGTCTGTCATTAGCTGTCACACCACCAGTACACCCATCAGAACTTGTGTCACAAAAGTTCCCCCAACACACTGGAGAAATCAGTTGCCAGTTGTGCTGTGCCACCAAATCTGCATAATCACAATGACGCCATACCTCTGCAGATCTCCATGGACTTCCCATTCTTCCTCTTTGTCTCTCATGCTGCACAGGTCTGTGTAGAGAGGTGAGGCAGAAGCCAGATGTCTGTCCCACTGCCCCATCCCGGAAGCAGGGCAGGTAGGGGGGAGGCAGGGGCAACCCCAGCCCAGGGCATCTTCCTGGAGATGGGCATTGGCCAAGGCCAGGCTGGGACATCAGCCCATAAGTGGGGGTCAGGATCAGGCCTAGCAAGGGGAACCAGGGTCAGACATAGCCCTGGGATAGCTGGACAGGGTCATGGGGATGGGGATGGGGATGGGACAAGGCCAGTTGGGGATGTCAGCCTATGGATCAGGGACAGGCCGTCTTTGTTCCTGGGAAATTGCCTTACTTTGCATTACTTTGTCAGGGAGGACGTGGGAGCCTCCCCTGCATCTGTCTCTGTCAACCAGTTCTCCCTACTGCAGTAGCTCAGAAGTCAGGTCCTGGGGCAGGATGTGAGACTGTGTCACAAAATCAGTTCATTTGGCTGCTGGGAAGGGAAAAATCTATAAACATTACTCATTGGCACCAAGTGGCCCTAAATGCCTTGTTCACGTCAGTGGCCTACAAAACGTGGAAAAGAGACAAGAGACGAAATTTTATACTCCCTTCTTCTTCTGAACTCATCCAAAAGGTGTTACACTGCTTTCTACTCCGCAAAAGGGAGGAAAGAGGAACCCTAACAAACTTCTTTAACTTTGAATTTATAGCGACTTTTAGCATTATTCCCACTACAAAAAAGAGAATAGCAGAATAAAAATCTTTGGAGATATTATTATTATTATTGATTTTTAACTTAGCCATTAAATTAAACCAACCCATGCCCAATAACAAAAACTTCTCAAAAAAATTAAAATAAGTCCATTGTATCAGGCCTGCTTCAAAAATAGCTGTAATATTAAAGCTCAATGAATATAAAAATACTAAAAATGTTTAATACATATTATTGGATTATTTATTATGGATCACCATAAAGAAAATGCAGTTTATAATAGTAAACCCAGATTAGGAATGGAAGGTCTTGAGATACAGATTCAATTCTTAATGCTTGTCAGAAGACTAGATCTCTTTTATTAAATTGGTCTCATTTGTCTTTGTCACCAATGTAATATATTAAAATATTTATGTTTAATATACTTTATGATTTCTACTAATAAATTGTTGTAACATAGCCCATTATTTTACTATCTAATTTCCATGATTGTTGTTTTTTTTTTAAGGTTTCAGTTACAGCATAAAAATGGAATGGTCAGTTGAGAGAAGCATAATAATAATAATCACAACAACAACAAACTAAATTACACAGGGAACCATAAGAAATGGCAGGTAGTAGATACTGCTGTCTTCTTCTGGATAATAAAAATGAAAACTGAAATGTCACATCATTCACCTTTTTCTGGAAATCCTTTCTAGTTTGGTATGATTGTGATATTACAACGCTGTTGTTCTTTCTAAACACTTAATTGTTTCTATGTAAAAAATTAACTCAAGTAGCTGATCAATTTAATTTTAATTACATAGATTTTTGACTATAGAATTCATTGCTAAGGAGGACAAATACCCATATTTCTTCTCAGTTTATGAAGTCTTCCACATGTGACATTATTAACATTAAGATACTATTGCTAAGACATATATCACCATAGAACATGATGACATAAAACCCTAAAAGTAGCAACATGTTTCTTTGAGTTTTCAGTTAAAACTCATCATTAGAAAGCCAGCACAGACTTACAGGTTTCCCAGCTGCAGTTCACAGTTCTTATTTAAACAAAATACAAAGCTTGCAAAATTTATTCTACATCAAAGCAGTAATATTTGCTAACAAAGACACAGTGTGGAGCCATGGCAGTTTACATCAGCCAACAATCTGACCTCTGAGAGAAAGGAGTCAAAGAAGTGACTACAATGTTAATATGACATTTTGAGTCCACAAAATGGGTTTGATGTCAGTGTACTAAACTGCATAAATGAGTCAAGAGATAGGAATAAAGCAGATGAGAATCAAGACCACCTCCCCTCCCCAGTGTGGCGCAGAAAGAAGCATCTTCCTGGCTACTGGCCAGTACAACTAGTGTGTCCTGAAGACTTCCCTCATATATTCCAAAGAGGGAAAGAAAACATGGCCATTGTGTTGGGAAACCTTATGACTGATTCCCCAAGAGTTATTGTCAGGGAGAAAATTACCAGTGTCTAACAGAATTTTGAAGTTAGGATATGCAGTGGGGAAATAGAGTAGTGCTTGTGAATCACCCAGATGTGTTTAAAGCTTGCTAGCATGTTAGGGAAAGATGACTACTGGAGGTTACTTATCTTCTTTGACTGGTTGTTACGGTCTGCATGACTTTCAGCTTCTGGTTAAATGTTATTCCCAACTGGTTTTGAGTGGTTAGATAGGTGATACAGCCAGAATATTTTTCATCTCAATTTAGTGAGAATATTAGAATCTTATCTTTCAAATTGTCAAGGAAATGTGTCAAATTGTTCAACAAAGTATTTCTACCCTCTAGCCTTTAAATCAAGGTACACTTCTTTCTGTTGACTTGCAGTATTTAAAATCATTCATTCCTATGTACAGAAAATCTGCATTAATAATGTGTTTAAAACTGTCACACAGAAGTCCCAAGCATCTTCCTCTTTCAAAGAGTCTCAGACTCATAGAAGGGCAGAGGTAGAAAGAGACCTACATCATCTACTTCAACCTCCCTGCACTAAGGAGTGTCTGCTAGAGGAGATTGATTAGGGCCATGTCCTGTCAGGTTCTTAATATGTCCAAGGATGGAAACTCCATAGCCTCTCTAGGCAATCTGTCCCGGTGCTCAATCACCATCACATTAATTTTTTAAATTTTTTTGCATGTTTAAACAGAATTTCTGCATTTCAGTTCAAGCCCATTGCCTCTTGTTCCTTCGCTGGGCACCACTGAGAAGAGTCTCGCTCTGTGTTTTTTGCCTCCACTCATTAGGTATTTATACAAACTGATAAGGTCCTTCCTTGAGCCTTTTATTCTCCAAGCTGAACAGTCCCAGCTCTCTCAGCCTCTCCTCATGTCCAGCCCAGAACTGGACATGGTACTCCAGGTGGGGTCTCACCAGTGATGAAGGGGGGAGGAAGAATTACCTCTCTTAATCTGCTGTCAACATTCTGCTTAGGATGTTGTTGGCTCTCTTTGCCATGAGGGTGTATCCCTGGCTCATGTTGAACTGGGTGTCCACCAGGACTTGTAGGTACTTCTCAGCAAAGCTACCTTCCAGATGGTCAGCCCCCAATGTGAACTGGTACCTGGGGTTATTCCTGCACAGGTAAAGGACTTTGCACTTTCCTTTGCTGAACATCATTAGATTCCCCTCAGTTCAGTTCTTCAGCCCATCAAGGTCTGCACAATCATATGGTATCAGCCTCTCCTCCCAGTTTTGTATCATCTGCAAACCTGCTGACAGTATCCTCTGTCCCATTAGCCAGGACATTAATGAAGAGGCTGTACATGATTGGACCCAGTGCTGACCCCTGGGATATACCACTAGTAACTAGCTGCCAGCTGGATTTTGTGCCACTGATCACAATACTTTGAGTCTGGCAGTTAAGCCAGTTTTCAGTCCACCTAACTGTTCACTCACCTAGTCTATATTTCCTCAGTTAGTCTATGAGGGTCTTACAGGGGATGGTGTTGAAAGCCTTGCTGAAGTCAAGATAAACAACATCCACTATTCTTCCCTCCTCCACCAAGGTCATCATTTTAGAGTAGGAAGTGATCATGTTGTTCAGGCATAATTTTCTTTTTGTAAATCCATGCTGAGTGGTTCCAATCACCTTCTCCTTCTGAGTATCCCAGCTTTTTCTGTATTCTTTGTCATCAGGTCTCCTGCCCTGTTCAGCAGTGGGCCCACGTTTCCTCTAGTCTTCCTTTTGCTGCCCATGTACCTGTAGAAACCCTTCTTGTTGTTTTTCATGTCTCTCACCAGATTCAACTATAGGTGGGTTCTGTGCTTGCCCAGACCTATCCCAGCATGCTCAGACAGTATCTCTACAGACCTCTGAGTCACCTTACCTTGGTTCCACCTTAGGTATGCTGCCTTTGCATGTTTGTGGAACTCCCTGTTCATCTGTGTAGGCCTCCTGCCACCTTTCTTTGACTTCCTGAACATTAGGATGCCAATTCCTGAGCCTGGAAGAGGTGATCTTTGGCAATCATAGAGCTCTCCTGAACACGTTTCTTTTTCAGGACTGTATCCAGGAAGATTCCTCCAAGCAGATCCTTTAACAGCCTGAGTTTGCTCTCCTGAAGCCCAAAGCTATGGTCCTGCTTTTTGCCCTGTTGCCTACTCTCAGGATCCTGAATTTCACATTTCATGGTCACTGAAGCCAAGATTGCCCCTGACCTTCACATTCTCAACTAGCTCCTCCTTGGTTTTAGGTCTCAGGTCCAGCACAGCATCTCCTGTCATTATTTCCTCAGTTATTGGTGTCAGAAAGTCATCATCAATACATTCCTGAAACTTCCTGTATATGCCCTGCAATACCTGCAGCAGGTATTGGGGTAATTAAAGTCTCCCGTGAGGACCAGGGCCTGTAAACATGAGGATTTTTCTGGTTTTTGAAGAAGACCTCATCTACTTCTGACTGATCAGGTGATCTGTAGCAGACAATGACTAAAACATGTTCAACTGCCCACTGATCCTGACTCATAAGCTCTCAGCTGGTTTACCATCCATCCCTAAGCAGAGCTCCACATATGCCATCTGCTTTCTCACAAGAAGATTGACTCCCCTTCCTTTTCTTCCGGGACTGTCCTTTGTAAAAGGCTTGTGTAGCCCTGCAATATTCCACTTGTAGGCTATCCCACTATATGTCTATGATCCCAATGAGATCAACCTCCACCCTCTATAGCAGTTCCACTGCTGCTTCCTCCTGGAAGCTGCTGCATGGCTCAGGCTCAGCCAGCTCAGATGCTTCACTGGATAGAGTTCTCAGCCCCTCCTCAGCCACCAGACCACTGAGCCTGTTAAGGATGTTAAGGGAGATACCAAATCCAGGTGTTCCAGGACTCCAGCTTCCCTATTCCTTGTACCCAAAGCCCAGCCCATCCTGAGACCCTGGGACTCTCTTGGTCATTGTCTGATGGGCATGGCTACTTATCCTATTTGCAATTTTCCCAGTAAAGAGGCTGAGTGTGTATCCTGGAGAAGCATACATGTATATACACGCACACAGCACTAACACGTGGATGGCCATCCAGATTGCCACAGATGGGCCGCTGCTTTTAGCAGCACCCACATATATCACTACCAAAGCCCACATAAAAGATGAGTATAGACAGTCAAGCCCTGTTCCTTCTTTCTGGCTGAGCAGGACTGAAGCTCACTAGTGAAAACATACATGCCTTCACTCCCTCAATTTACAAGCATACTCATATTCACAGCTCCTTTTAATATCAGCATGACCTCTACATCCATATAGCACTGTTCTCAGACCCTGAGCCCTTTACTCAGCCACTGGTTCATGCATAAAGTTTTTCCATACGTGGACCTCTTCCAACACACCTGCTAGTTTAGCTTAAAGTTTGCTAGTGACTTACACATGCACACATATGTACACACATGTACGGACCCTGGAAACAGGAACAGAGCCAGGGCTTTCCACTTGCTGGTGCTTAGAACTCTCACACATACAAACTCGCCTTATAAACCAGTTCCTCTCTTTCAGGTTCATTGCTGTCTACTGAATATGTTAAAATTAGATGTTTTGCACATTTTCTCTTTAATGGGTTAATGTTACTGAATAGATAAAGGAATGAAATTGGATGAAAGCCCTTGTGATTCTGAAAACTAAAATAGCCTCTTAATGTCCAGTGCTCTGTAACACTGCAGCGAATTTTGACAAAAGAACAGAGGTAGATTTTTACTTAAAAATGGAACAGAAATTGCAGTCTTTTTAATCTGTAAAGCCTATGTGGTCTGAAGCTGACTTTTTTCTTCACAACTTTTCTAAATTGACAAGAAGAGAAGTCCCTGTTTTTGCTTGCAGTGCAACACTATTTTCACAGTGCTAAACTGCAGCCAACATACTATCAAAGCTTCAAGAGAAAGTCAGTGTGCCAGGTCTTTCTTCTCAGTTTAATATCCCTGACAGTAGAGCGAATATCGATGACAGCATTAAATGTCTTCTGGCATGGCTTTGCTAAATCTGTAATAATAATAAAAAAAAATCTAACCACTCAGTAAAAGCATGTATGAATCTTTAAAGTCAGTAAAAGAAAAAAAATCTCCTTATGTGCAAACTGAAATATGAAATAATTGAAAGCTCTGCACTTTTTTTTTTTTAACTCCTTCTGGAATGGCTAGCAATGAAGCAAAAGCTAACTGTGAATAAAATAAGCAATGGCAGAATGGGTATAGCAGAAGGTGATATGCTAATTTTAGGACAGTTTTGAATTTTAATAGATACTTTTTATAGTTTTTAAGGGGTACTGACTAGAATGACAGTAAGAAAGTGTCAGGTATTGCTCTAGTAACAACCTTAACATCTTCCTGAGGAGCACATTGAAAAACACATTAAATTTTGAACAAGGTAGTTAAAAATCCTTCTGTTAAAAAATGGGTGGTTATTTTATATACTGGTTTCAATAAACACAGCAGAATACCAAACATGAAAAAGTCATATACCCTGGATAATGTTTCTGGTGTAAAGTTAATGTTTTTTCCAGTATTGGCAATCTGGACAGGAATATAAAGATACTTGATACTACTGCTAGTGCCCTAGTAAGTCATAATGCAATGTGTAGAAAAGAAGTTCTCTATCCAGAGCATAATTTTTTTTTCCTGTCTCTTCTTTTTATTCCTCAAATTCTCTGAGTAACTCCAGGAACAAATTGTGGCCCAGACCTGAGAAATATATATATTTTGCTTTTGTATCAAAACTCAATAGTTGATTGTTTTTATATTGTTGGAAGTCATCTAAAAATAATAAAAGAGCAGTATAGGAAGATGCCCCTCCATGTATTCATTTTTGAATCAGAAAATATAGTGAGTCTTGAGTTCAAATGCTGTCAAGTATTTAAACTACCCTTCTCAAGTATTTATTCAGAACTCATTTTCATAGAGCAGGTAAGGATATAGTTACTAGACACTAGGCAAAGCCAGAATACAGGAAGATTTTTTAAGTCTCAGAGTTGCTGTTGTTAGTAAGGCTGTTGATGGTGATAGAGATTTATGGTCAAGACACAGGTTATTTATAGTGTTATTGTAAAATAACACTGCAGCGTTACCATGATTTACTATGTAGCTTATGCAAAATACCAGGTGGTATTTTAAGTAGCTGCGGAAATAATGTCACTGTTCACTGTAGCCTTCTGACAGTGACAATGATTTAAGATGTCACCTGAAGATGAGAGGTTATAGAGTAAAACGAAGGCTTTTGGTCATGTATCTTCCCCTGTTATCCCACTACCACTTACACGTCTTGACATCTTTGACTTAAAGTCCAGAATAAAATGGTCTTGCATGGCAATGGCACCATTTTGCTATAAATCCAGTTACATTTTACCTATGGGGAAATTTTTAATAGAAACAGATAATTAACTGGATTTTACCCTTCATGATTTCTTAAAGTATTAATGACTATTGGCGTATCCATTTTCAGACGCCTGCAAATTTTCAGAGACTTGTTTAAGTCTCTGCAAGGCTAGAAATAGAAAGGGAGTCAATAAGAAGCTAGAGACAAATAATATTAGAAGGATCTCTGCCAACTGTGTCAAGCAACAAATGATAAGTAGCAGCAGGTAAGGGTGAAATTCTGTATTTTTAGGTGTCTAAACAGATGGTGTTCAGAAAGACTGGATACTTAAACTCTTAGGAACTTCAGTAATAGTCCACAGAAATAAATATTCCTAAAATAAAGATAACAGCCTAATATTTTCTTCAATTGGGGGCCACTCCTTTGCTAATAAGATGTGAGTGAAGCTAGCAGTGTTTAGGCCATATGGTTCTTATCTGACTACCTACAGTCAGCTAAGGCTGTAGGCTCACAAATCCTAATAGATCTGTTCATTAATTTCAATAAAATCTCCAGGTGCAAACAATGCCTTTATGTGCTAAAAACTTATTTCCTTGTTATATGTACCTATGGATCACTCACAATAAGTGAAACACCTGCAGCTCCCGTTGACTTCAGAAGATAAGTTAAGGCTCAGTACTTCTGAAAATCAAGTCATTAACCAAGCAGCCTTGACCTTGTCTGCTTTTTTCTTTCTCCTAGGACTCCTTGAGTCTCTTCCCCAGTAATGAAAATACTATGAGTTTTTCTACTGTATGTACACACAAACTCACAAGAAGGCACTTGCAATCACCATATTTTCTTCTTTCTGATGCCTCTAGCTCCCCCCCCCAAAAAAAAAAAAAAAGAGCAAAACAAATGTTCCAGTGGTTAAAATTTATATTGTGTCACTTCCAAAAAAGGACAATAAGAGAAAGGATAAAGGAATGAAATGGAACATTTCACAATCTCAAAGCACAGAGAGGAAAGAGTAACTTGAGAGAGTAATCAATCTCATCCGTGAGTGTTCCCCTCCTCACTAACATCTTGATGCTTGCTGTTTTGTGTTTGCCTGTAAGACTCATGTCTTTCACTCCCTTAGGACTTACTGTTCAGTTTGGTCTAAGTGCAGAATTGAACGCTATGACAAATCCTTATGTTCCTAAAATTTAACTGGTATGTCTAATATTCTGTGGTTTTGAGACTCAGAGAGTTCTGGTTACTGAGCTCCCTTTGAATATGCAGTATAGAATTTGACAGCATGCTGTCCTATATGAAAAGAGACTGATGGAGGATTGCAGAGGTGCCAATTCACAGCCAGATGTATCTGGGGTAGCTGAAGTGGTAAGCAGTCCGAACTCTTTGCCTTGACCATTTGACAAAATTTATTTTTCCAAACATATGGATATCGTGAATCTATCCTGAATTTGTTATTTGTATCCCAAATGGGATTCTTGTTCACTCCTGACATGTTCACAGCCTAGAATATAATATAAGCTGCTTAAAGAAATTTAGGAAGCTGTCACAAATCTGCTGGTGGACTAAGGAGGACCAATGTTACTTTAATATTTTGTCTGCAAACTGTGATGGCCCATGAATGAATACATATTCTGCTTAGCCATCTCTGTTGCCATGGTGGTGCTTTGTCAGTTCATAGAATGTCCTGAGCTGGAAGGGACCCACAAGGATCATTGAGTCCAGTATTCACCTGAGCTGAGCCAACCAATATGTTGCTAAGTATAAGCCAGTTCCCCTGGATTCCAAATGCATTCCAAGTAGTTTCATTAACAAATACAGAGGGTTTATGGCTAAATTACAGAAAAAAAACAAATATTGAAATACATCAGTTGTGAAACAGAAAGTGAAATTACAATTCCATTTCATAAAAAAAAAGAAACCTCTTCTTTCCAGTACTGCTTTCAACAATAGAAACTATTTAAGTATATGTCTTGACAGTGCACTCAATTGTATAAAAAACATAAACTTTGTTCCAGAAATAGTAGTTTTTTCTTTTTCTTTAAGAATATATATTAAGCTTAGTCTGCTTTTCTTCAGTTATTCTGATAGTTTAACTGATAATAAACATGGCAATTTTATGGAAACTATTAATGTTTAATCTGAAGAAAGGCTATCAAGTGTAGAAAAGATATGGAGGAGCTACAGAAACGTCATTTCCTACTGAATAATCCTCCTGAAACGTAAACTTAATCTGATACCTTTATCTTAATGGCTCAGAGATCTGATATCTTTGAATTGGTAGATTACCATTAAGACTGTAGGAATATAGGAATCCTCTATTATATACCAGGCATTTGAATTCCTAGAAGGTGTTTTACTTCCATTTAAAAATCAGGATATACTCTAAAAAGTAGGTTTATCAGTCTGTTGGTAATTTCTTTTTATTGCCTCAATATTTTTTGGAATAAGACCATTATTCCACAATCCAGCTTTCACATGTAAAACCTTGGTCTTGATCCAAACTGCAAAGGCTTCACACATTAGCAAAAGTGAACAAACCTGATTAATTTGTGATCTAACTTAATGCTTCTCATGAGTCAAAATATTTCTTATCTATTTGAATCTGAGAAACAAATGCTATTCTATCCAGCTGAATTACCATCACTAGAATAAATGACCTGATTGTGTGTAATAGGTGGGAAGCTGTTCATCTCTGAATAGGCTGAGAAGAGGATTTTGACTTAAGACATTTTAATTAAATCACTTCATTGATTGAGTAAGGGAGAGAAGAGAATCTTCTTTCATTTTCTTAGAACTTTATTAGTTCTATAGTTCTAATAGAAATAAAAGCAATGTAAATCTTATTACTAATAGTGAAATGCAGAGGTATGCCTTACAATTTGATCAGGATGAATATTGTTGAATTGTTAACTGAAAAATCTGCTGATCAGTTTTGCTGAAATGTCCCAAAATTCACCGAGTAATGTTTTCAGTTGTATAAGTCTTTGTCTATAATTGTTCCTCCAGAGTAAGGATAAATAGCATATTGCAAGAATAAAACACTGCCATTACACAATTCCACTACTAACTATACAATTAATTACAGAACAAAAAAAAAATTACACTGAAGAAATGAATGGAATATGGCAGGTGATTATTGATGGTGTTTGGTCTAATAATATATACACTGCTAAGCACAGAGATTGGTAAAATAGAATAATTACTTTTCATAATAGGAAAAATTAATAAGGACATTCTTTTTATTTCATACAGTAAAACTCCAATAATAACATAATTATGAGCATGTTCTTGTCAATACAAATGTAGTTAATCATTATTGATTCCAGCTGAAGCATATGCTTAAAGTCAGAATGACCTAACTATTTTAGTTTTAGCAAAAGACCCATTTGATCAGAAAATATTGCCTTTCACCTTTTGCTTCTTCTTTTTTATCTGGCCTATATATATTTTAAGTCTATGTTTTTCCACCTCATAATACACAATACTATCAATAGAATGTAGCACAGAAATACCTTCATGCATGTTATGTCAGAGAAATTGAATTTTCTTCCATTTTTTCATTTGCACTTCTCCCCATATATTGCAATCCTTTGTTCCTGTGTCTGTTTTAATGCAGGAAACAGATTTCTTACCTGATGAATCAGCACTGCCAAACCTCATATATTTTAGTGCCTGAACAACTCTTGGAGAAGTAATGTAAATTGCCACTTCCTAACAGGTATTTTGCTAAGTCTAGTGAAAAAATAAATTTTGCATGTGGATTTATAGACTGCTGAGACTTAGTTGCAGCTTCTTCTTGTTCTAGTTGAAATATATTAATAATAACATCAATGTCAATTATAACTGAATAAACTGATTTTTTCCTTATTTTCATATCTATGCTTTGAATTATTGGGCAAGAGAACTAAACTTTAATTACTATTGCCTCCAAGCATCTAAACCATTAACTGTGAGCAGTCAGCTAATCAAAATTTTTGGTGGTCCATAGATAATATGAGTAGTATAAGATTTTCTACCCCTAACAAGATTCTATTCTCTTGGTGGTTTTTTCTTCGTTCTATCAAGAGTTGATCATTTAATGGCACCACTAAGAGTTATTTGTGGCACTGGATTATTTTAGACAAGGAAGAATTTTACAGTCATGTTTCCAGATATCTTCTTTTCCCTCTTCTAATTAAGAAGGGGCAAGCTTACAAATTTATATGGAATGTAGGAAAACTCTAAAAGCTCTTATGTGTTTGCCTCTGGTTTCCACTGTAGATCCACTTTACAGAGAACCATGAGATCAACAGACACATCTATGATTGACTCTACCTAACAAAAATCTAATAAACTATCCTTAAAGTTAGTATTCTAATTTGCTCAGCCAGACTATTTGCTGAGTAAACGCCAAACTACAAGGTTTACTGTGAAATGCTTTCTATTCCAATGTGAGAGATTTCAGTCTCTGATTTATAGGAGAATATTGGGAAAACTTAGCTAAAATGGGCGAGTAAATGAGACTTTAAACAATCAGACAAAAGCAATTGTAAATCACTGGGTTCCAGGAAAAAGGGGGAAACAAAAACCAAGAAAACAACCAAACAGATGAGATAATATTCTTGAAAATTCACTTTTCTGAGTTTATCTTAGGTGCAACATTAGATCACATCTACTGTTATGTCTGCCTATAAAATATAGAAAATTGTTTAGGGTCTAGATGGGTACAAATTGCAACAGCTTACTTCACAGAATTACTTTTCACTTTTGTCTTTAGTACACATTGAACATAGAATTAAGAAGCAATGAGTAATGTTCAAGGGAAAGTATGAAGAAATACAGAACTCCATTTGTTAATCAATACCAAGCAAATGGAAATGATACTTAATACTTTTGATGTGCTGGGCCTTTCAAGAATTCACATATGTAAAACTCTACTTCTAAGGATATAATTGCCTCAGGAAAAGTTAAAGAGAAAGGGAGTATTAACACCTATAACTAAATTCCTAGTGCAAGAAGAATTGTTCATCTTCTGCAATATCTAGATGTCTTATTAGGAGCAGGTGTGTAGGAAGGACCTCTTATATATTCTAGTGTTAAGTCATCTGATTTGAAATGACCCTAAAATCACATAACCTTAGCACAAAAGTACATGAGAAATGCTTTACTGGGTGAGACCAAGAGTCTTTCAAACAATTTGTCTGCATCTGACAGCAAAAACAGGAAAAGCTACTGTGAGATAATATGCAAGTTCTACCACTTTCTGCAACTCTTTAACTTCCTTTTTTCTCCACTAAGCACTGCGTTAATGATGGTAGAAAATACAACTTTGCTTATATGCTTTAGTATCTGCTTTGTTCTCTTGCCTCTGAATTTGTTTAAACTCTGTTTGAACATGTTGGTTTTGTGTGCTTCTGAAGCTTCTCATGGCAACAAATTCTAGAGGTGTATGATTTGCTGTATAAAATGAAACAAAACAAAATAGAAAACCTTTCTTTCTGTTTGATCACTGAAAACTCTTACTAGTTTCGATAAGTGCCCCCTAAGCACAGAACTGAAAGACTTCATGAATAACAAACGTATATCCACCCTATCATGATTTCGTAATGCTTAGTCAGATCCATATCCCTCTTAACCAGGAAAAGGAGTCCCAACCTCGTTAGACTCCCCTCACAAGGCATTTGTTCGATACCTCCATCACTTTGGTTTCCTGCTCTTTCTAACTGTAACATGTCTTTCTCAAGAAGTGAAGACTGGAACTACAGATAGCACTCCCAATGTGAGCATGCTGTAGTTTTATATAACAGCAAAATGACACCTTCTGTTTTGCTCTCAACATTGTTTCTGATATTGCCCAAATGGGTTTTTTTGCCTATTTTGATTCCTCTGCACACTGAGGCAATTATTACAAAGATATGGTGGTGATCATTCTAAGATCTGTTTCTGAAATTATAACTGCCTGCCTTGAGTTCAACACCACATAAACATGGGTTAGACTATTTTATATTCGCAGTCAGGCATAATCCCCAGTACTGGAGAAAAGCAAATATTGCACACATTTTTAAAAACGGTGACAAGGGAACTACTAACCAGTTAGCCTCACCTCAGTGTCTGGGAAGATCATGGAACAGATCCCCTGGAAGTTGTATCGAAATGTATGGAAGAAAGGTGATTAGAGACAGCCAGCATGGCTTCACCAAGCACAGATCATGCCTGGCTAATCTAGTAGCTTTCTATGATGCAGTGACTACGTCAGTGGACAAGGGAAAAACTACGGATGTCATCTACTTGGGCTTCTGTAAGGTTTTTGATACAGTTCCACACAACTTTCTTGCTGCTAATTTGGAGACACGTGGGTTGATGGATGGACTGTTAGATGGATAAGGGAATTGGGTAGATGGCTGCCGCCAAAGCGTTATAGTCAACAGCTCAATGTCCAAGTGGAAAGCATTAATGAGTGGTATCCCTCAAGGGTCTCTACTGGGACCAATACTGTTTAATATCTTAATCAGTGACATAGTGGGATTGAGTACACTCTCAGCAAGCTTGAGGATAACAGCAAGCTGAGTTGTGCAGTTGATACTCTAGAGGGAAGGGATGCCATCTAGAGAGACCTTGATAGGCTTGAGCCCATGTGAACCTCCTGAAGTTCAACAAAACCAAGTGGAAGGTCCTGCACTTGGGTTGAGGCAATCCCCACTATCAATAGAGGCTGGGGGATGAATGGCTTGAGAGCAGCCCTGTGGAGAAGGACTTGGGGTTATTGGTGGATGAAAAGCTGGATATGCAATGTGAACTTGCAACCAGAAAGCTAATCATGTCCTGGGCTGCATCAAAAGAAGTGTGGCCAGCATTGAGGGAGGTGACTCTGCCCCTCTGCTCCACTCTGGTGAGACCCCACCTGGAGTGATGCATCCAGCTCTGGGTCCCCAAACAAAAGAAAGACATGGAACTGTTAAAGAGGGTCCAGAGAAGGGCCATGAAAATGGTCAGAGGGCTGGAATACCTCTTCTATGAAGAAAGACTGAGCAAGTTGGAGTTATTCAGCTTGGAGAATAGGTTCCAGTGAGACCTTATTGCAGCCTTTCAATACTTAAAGAGGGCTTATAAGAAAGATGGAGAGAGACTTTTTATCAGAATCTATAGTGACAGGACAAAGGACAATGGTTTTAAACAGAATGACAGTAAATTTAGATTGGACATAAGGAAGAAATTTATTATGATGAGGTTGGTAATACACTGGAACCAGAGCCCAGAGCCCAGAGAAGCTCTGGATGTCCCTTCCCTGGAAGTGTTCAAGATAAGGTTGGACAGGGCTTTGAGCAACCTAATCTAGTGGAAGATAGCCTTGTCCATGGCATGGGGGTTAGATTAGATGATCCTTAAAGGTCTCTTCCAACCCAACCATTCTATAATTTTATGATCCTATTTTTAATTCAGTACATTACTTCATACTTTACTTATTGCTATTACTTTATCTACCTTGAAACTCATCTGCCACCTTTCTAAGATGTGTTATAAGATTCTTCTGAATCGCCTTTCCATTTTCACAGCATTTAACTAATGAAAAGAAGCTCCTACATGAATGAAATTCTATATAAATGAGATTTTTATTGATTTACTCTGTGTTAGTATCTCTCTAGGTCATGTTACCTTGTGACTTGAACAATTTTTTTAACCTTAGACATAACAGCTGTGGTGATTTAACCCAGAATATCTCATGTAGTTGCTATTTGTTCTTGTTAGCATAGTTCTTGTTACATAGTCATGCCACCTTTTGAGTCCCTTGTAGCTAAAACTGCCTGTGGCAGGGTGACAATGGGTATGATGCCTTGATGTTTTATTCACAGTTCAGTGTCACTCAGTACACAAACTGGTTTGTTGCTGCAGCTGTTTAAAAGACTTTCCTAAAATTCTGTCAGTGGATTCCTTCAGCTCTGTCAGCTTATCATCTGGTGTTTTTGGCCCAGCACTGCTAGCATGGCTGCCCAGTGCCGTCTCTTCACTTTCTAGCCCATCTCTTATTTAAACAAGATTAGCTCCTCTCTGGCAGCAGATGGAGTTCACCTATCTCAAAGGGGAAAAAGGACTCTGTGCATGAGTTGGTGGACTCATCAAAAGGTCTTTAAACTAAGTTTAAAGGGGGAAGGGAATATAGCCAGGCCTATTAGAGAGGAGCCTAGGGGGGGTGTGCCAGGGTTTGGGGTGAAACCAATAGCGTGGCTTTAGTGCATCTACACCAATGCACACAGCATGGGCAACAAATAGGAGGAGCTGGAAACCATTGTGCAGAGGGATAATTATGACTTAGTTGCCATCACAGAGACATGACGGGATGACTTAAAACTGGAATGCAGCAGTGGATGCCTACAAGCTCTTCAGAAGGGGTAGGCAAGGAAGGAGAGGTGGTGGGGTGGCTTTAAATATTAAGAAGCGCTTTGATTGCGTAGAACTTAGAGACTTTGATGATAAGATAGAGTGCTTATGGGTAAGGATGAGGGAGAAGGCCAACAAGGCAGATATCCTGCTAAGAGTCTGTTATAAACCACCCAACCAGGATAAAGAGGTAGACGAAGTGTTCAACAAGCTGCTGGAGGAAGTATCACAATCGGTTACTTTTATTCTAGTGGGGGACTTCAATTTACCAGATGTCTGCTGGAAATACAAGACAGCAGAGAAGAAACAGTCTAGGAGGTTCCTGGAGTGTGTGGAAGATAACTTTCTCACACAGCTGGTAAGTAAGCCTACCAGGGGACGTGCCTCGCTTGACCTGCTCTTCACAAACAGAGAAGGACTGGTGAGAACCGTGGTGGTCGGAGGCTGTCTTGGGCTTAGCGACCATGATATGACTGAATTCTCAATTTCTGCAAAGAGGGGGGGTCAGCAAAACCACTACCATGGACTTCTGGAGGGCAGACTTTGGCCTGTTCAGGACACTGGTTAAGAGAGTGCCTTGGGAGACAGGCCTGAAGGGCAAAGGAGTCCAAGAACGCTGGACTTTCTTCAAGAAGAAAGTCTTGCAGGTACAGGAGCAGGCTGTCCCCTTGTGCCACAAGACGAACCGGCAGGGAAGACGACCGGCCTGGCTGAACAGGGAGCTTCTGCTGACACTCAGGAAAAAACCAAGAGTCTACCACTTTTGGAAGAAGGAGCCCGCAACTCAAGAATACGGGGATCTCGTTAGGTCTTGCAGAGAGAAAATCAGGCAAGCAAACGCCCAGCTAGAACCCTACCTGGCCAATGCTGTAAGGGATAAGAAAAAATGTTTTTACAAATACATTAACAACAAAAAGAGAACCAAAGAGATTCTCCATCCTTTTCTAGATGCGGGGAGGGGAGAACGTTGCCACCGAGGATGAGGAAAAGGCTGAGGAAAACGACTTCTTTGCCTCAGTCTTTAACTGCCAGACCAGTTATCCCCAGGGTATTCAGCCCCCTGAGCTGGAAGGCAGGGACAGGGACCAGAATAAACCCCCCATAATCCAGGAGGAACCAGTTAATGGCCTGCTGAGCCACTCTACGTGTCTATGGGGCCGGATGGGATCCATCCAAGAGTACAGAGGGAGCTGGTGGATGAGTTTGCCAAGGCACTCTCCACCGTTTATCAGCAGTCCTGGCTTTCAGGGGAGGTCCCAGGCAGCTGGAGGCTTGCCAGTGTGACACCCATCTACAGGAAGGGCCAGAAGGAGGATCTGGGGAACTACAGGCCAGTCAGCCTGACCTCGGTACCAGCGAAGGTTATGGAGCGGTCCATCCTCAGTGAGCTCACCAGTCAAGTGCAGGACAACCAGGGGATCAGGCCCAGCCAGCATGGCTTCATGAAAGGCAGGTCCTGCCTGACCAACTTGATCTCCTTCTATGACAAGGTGACCTGCTTAGTAGATGAATGAAAGCCTGTGATGTTGTCTACCTAGACTTTAGCAAAACCTTTAACACCATTTCCCACAGCATTCTACTGGAAAAACTGTCTGCTCATGGCAGAGACAAGCGTACTCTTTGCTGGGTAAAAAACTGGCTGGATGGCTGAGCCCAGAGAGCTGTGGTGAATGGATTTACATCCAGTTGGTGGCCAGTCACAAGTGGTGTTGCCCAGGGATCAGGATTGGGGCCAGACTTGTTTAATATTTCTATCAATGACCTGGATGAGGGGATCGTGTGTGCCCTCAGTAACTTTGCAGATGACACCAAGTTGGGCAGGAGTGTTGATCAGCTTGAGGGTAGGAAGGCTCTGCAGAGGGATCCGGACAGGCTGGATTGATGGGCCGAGGCCAAGTGTATGAGGTTTAACAAGGCCAAGTGTTGGGTCCTGCACTTTGGTCACAAAGACTCTATGCAATGCTACAAGCTTGGGGAAGAGTGGCTGGAAAGCTGCCCAGCAGAGAAGGACCTAGGGGTGTTGGTTTACAGCCGGCTGAACATGAGGCAGCAGTGTGGCCAGGTGGGCAAGGCGGCCAACAGCATCCTGGCTTGTATCAGGAATGGTGTGGCCAGCAGGAGCAGGGCAGTGATTGTGCCCCTGTACTCGGCAATGGCGAGGCCACACCTTGAATATTGTGTTGAGTTTTGGGCCTCTCAGTACCAGAAGGACATTGAGTTGCTGAAGCATGTCTAAAGAAGGGCAATGAAGCTGGTGAAGGGTCTTGAGAACAAGTCTTATGAGGAGAGGTTGAGGGAGCTGGGGTTGTTTAGCCTGGAGAAGAGGAGGCTGAGGGGAGACCTTATTGCTCTCTACAGCTACCTGAAAGGAGGTTGTAGTGAGGTGGGTGTTGGTCTCTTCTGCCAAGTAACTAGGGATAGCCTGAGAGGAAATGGCCTTAATTTGCACCAGGGGAGGTTTAGATTGGATATTTGGAAAAAATTCTTCACTGAAAGAGTGGTCAGGCATTGGAACAGGCTGCCCAGAGGGATGGTGGTGTCACCGTCCCTAGAGGCATTAAAAAAACGTGTAGATGTGGCAATTCAGGGCATGGTTTAGGAGGTGGTGGTGTTGGGTCAGTGTTAGGACTTGCTGGTGTCAGAGGTCTTTTCCAACCATAATGATTCTATGATTTTATTTCCTATATCACTATTCAAACCACTCCTGGCTTTATGCTTACCTCAGTACTAGAGTCTACTCGTTGATCTGTTACTTTCTATCAGCTGGTCCATTTTAACCTGGTTTACAGCTCCCAAGTAAAAAGCCTTTTGCATTCTCAAACAGCTTTTGCTATCTATTTGCTAACTGAATGCATCAGATAAGCTTGTGTGAGACCAATATTTTTATAAATCTTGTGTGAACCTTTTAACTCTTACAGCAGCCTCAGTACTAACCTATTAAGCTTGATCCATGACGATCAGTCATAGCTAAAAACAGACCTAATAATAGAATACTTTAAAAATTGAGTTAGAGTAATCATATAATAATCAGAGAAAAGATAAAAAAGAAGTTGGAGGACAATCCTCTGTAAGTGATCTGGCCTCAAAGCAGAGCTGACTGGAAAGTCACAGTAGGTTGATCAGAGCCTTGGCCAGATGAGTTCTGAATGTCTCCAAAGATTCCTTAATGTCTCCGGGCAACCTGGTTCAGTGTTCCATCACCTTCATTGTGATTTTCCCCACTTAATGTCTAATCATAATTTACTTTGCTGCAACTGTTTACTATTGCCCCGTATCCTTTTTCTGTGCACTCCTGAGAAGAAGCTGACTCTATCTTCTCTGTAACCTCCCACTAAGTAGCCAAAGAGAACAATGAGATCTCCTCTTAGCCTTCTTTCCTTAACACAACTTCCCTGGCACCTTCTTACTCTTTACATAGTCCAGCTCCTGTTATGATCTTGCTGGCTGAAGGACCTACTCCAGGACGTCAATATCTTCTTTTACTGAGGAGCTAAAAAATGAACACAGTGCTCCAGGTGTGGCCTCCCAAGCAGCACAATAGTGAGGAATAACCATTTCCCTTGATGGGCTGGCTGTACTCTTGCTAATAGGTGTCTGTATGGGGTCAGCCTCCATTGCCACCAGGTTGCATTGCTAACTTGAAAACTCTTGAATGTAAGCATTGCATTCCAATACTAGCAGACAAGAGATGAGAGCCTTTGTTTCTTAAGTGACTTATGCTGTCCAAGCAGAGGAGAGATACTTTTCATGTCTAGGAATCTTGAGGTATCAAAATGCATAGCCCTACTAGGTTCCTTCATGCTGAATGTGTGTCAGGATCATGGCAGAGGAGGTAAGATGATTAATGAAGAGACACTAATCTAAGGTAAGTCAGTCTCAGCTTCTGAATAATTATTAATAAATGTTACCTAACTAATCATTTTTCACTTCTTCACATATGAAGAAATCTTGTACCATTATTTTTCTTCTTTCAGATCTCATTGTAGACACATCTTTGTGGTGAAGCTGTGGCTGTGAAAAAAGCATTTACATGGGGCTCATTGGCACCTTACAGACAAACGTATGGCCTTTTGTTGAAGGGAAGAGTGACAATTGTGCTGCATTCTTAATTGTGCAGTATCTCACTTGCCACCCTGAAAAAAGTTGTAGTTGTAGTACACAATGTTATATTTTCTAGCTCACAAATGGCTTATCTAATGGGCATATCTTCTTGGAAGTTCCATGAAGAAAAAACCCAGCAACTGCCAACCCAAATATTTTAATCCCTGGTGTGTCATTTCTTAATTAGGTCAATATAATTATACTAGAAAGCAATCATGGCCTTTGGTTTCTCCACTAAAAGAATTGGCCTAACTGTGGAAGGAGGACTTAGATGATTAGCCTAACTGTGGATTGAGGACTTAGATGGACAGAATTTTGGACAATATTTAATCATTTTCTTTCCAGGTCACTTGAAACACATCTTTCTTGAAATTTAACCATAAAAACTTTATTTTTCTTACAATGTCATATGAACAAATTACATATAATAACCTTACTCTCCCTCTTCTACTAGGTCCTCTCAACAAAACAGAACATAAATTCTCTGATAAACATTGGTGAAAAAGAAGAGACTTCTTCCTCATGAAGACAATCAGGAAGTGGAACAGGTTGCCCAGAGAGGTTGTGCAGTCTCTGTCCTTGGAAGTTTTCAAGATTGACTGTATAAAGACCTTAGCAACTTGGTCTGACCCTTCCTGAATTCAGTCCGACCATATGTTAAGCCAACACCCAGCATTTTTATACTCCAAATAAAAATATGTTGGAAAATGGAAAAGCTTCAAGTAGTCTAAGTTTCAGGATATTTTTTTGGAGATTTTGATTCAGTTTATAGCTATGTATCTTTGGAATTTCTGGAATTATTTTCTAGTGTTATTCTTTCAGCTCACCAAGTTAAATAGAAATGGGCTTTCCTCTAAAACAGAAACAAAGAAAAGCACTTGAAAAGTACTTAGAAATTTAGGAGTCAATATCTGTTATGATGGAAGGGTAGTAATCTGAACATCTTAAATATATGGGACTTTTTAATTCAGTATAACCTAACAATAGATGAATGGAAAGATGATTCCTTCCTCTTGTACACGGCCAAGGACAGCAACTAATTAAAACTCATTTGTTATAAAAGATTTATAGTTATGGAAATTAAACTGACTATATCAAGATTTTTGAAGAGATTGAATTTTCCTTTTTATAAAGGGATTAATAATATAAGAAATTGAATTCACTATAAAATGCAGTGCTTTTCAATACACGCAACAGTATTGAAATAAAAGTGCTTTAATGATATAAATTAAATTTGAATGTAATAGCAGGAACAAATGTGTGTATATTTTTCCTAATTACACTGGTTTTGAGTACTTAAGGCTCACTATGCACACACACATTATAGTTAATTATTTCCACGTTGTTAAAAAATCGCTTGCCAGGAAATATCCTTATAATTATATATCACACGCATTTATGTTCTCAGTTCTGTCACTGATTCAGATCCTGTGCAATTGTTAAATAGGACTGCTTTCCTTGGTGACAGTGGGTTATGTAATTGTCTAGCTGAAGGCTTGGTTTACCTTAATATGACTATTTTTGAAGTTATTTGTAGCATTAGAGATGTTGGCTAAGATACTAATGGAATGCATCTTAAGAAAGGTTTGTTCCCAAAACATGCAGCAGCTGGGACAGAAAAAAATTATGGCAGGATTAAGAGAGGTAAGTGAATTTTCTTATTTTTCTTCCCACAAAAGCTAAACAGTAACTTAGTACCATGGCTTGGATTAAAATCCTTTGATCAGTGATTTTTCTGTTAACTCATTTCATTTAAATACATCTCTTATTTGCTTGGTTGGAAACCAGCAGCAAATGTAAATAATGCCAATGCCAAAACAAGCCTCTGTAAAGAATAAATAAAAATGGTGTGTTTAATATATTCTATTGCTACCAATGTTTGTTCAGAAATATATGTGCCTTATTGTATAGAATTGTCTTTCACATGGATGCTTTGTGATTATACTGACATTTTTTCTTTCATCAGTGTTAAGCTGCCCACAGTGGCACTCCATACAACGCAGTGATAATCACTATTTTCATACAGTCTTAGGTACCTCAAGAAAATACTCAGAAAGCAACACTCACTTTGTCAGAAATATTACTGAATATGTGAATAGTAACATGGAAATTAAAACAGAAGGGCTGCTGGCTTGTTCTCTTCAGGAAGTTTATCCTTTTTTCTGCTATCAGGAGTTATCACAAATCTCAATAAGAAGCAAGAATATAATATAAAGTACAAAAGAAATGCTTATAAATTTAAAACATGCTTGCAGCATAATCATATACTACAATACTTCCCTCAGTACCAAATCATTGGCGTATAGATCATTTCTAATTAACAACCACGGTAGATAAAAATATTTCACATATTTTAAAGAGGTCCATTTCTTTAAGCATCAATAATGTACAATAGACATATAGCAAAAACTAAGTAGAATCCCTTCTTAACTGAGATACAAATGTCACTCTATGATAATTTTTGCATCTTAAAATAATGATGCTGAGATTGTCATATTCAGTTATTATTAATTCTACTGAAAATAAAGGCTTCTGGTTACCATAGGACAGAATGCACAGTGTGTTTATCTACAACCACACTGCGCTAGAAAGAAAAAATGCAGCACCACTGTAGTTAAAAATTGAGATTTCCTCTGAGTTCACATACCCTTCAAGCTAAAATGTGGTTTGATGTCTCGTGGTCAACTCATGTATTGGGGGTTAAGTTAATTAAGAGTTGCCCTAGTCTATTAAGGCTCCCTGTAGACTAATTATTAAAGTGCCTTGGACCATTATAAACCTACAGCAATAGAAAGTCACAAAAAGGGTTGCTTATATTATGAGCACTCCAGTACCCAGTAGATTATCTTTTGCACTAAAGAACTTCCACAATAGAAGGAGATTGTCTTCTCCTCTGCTTTTCTGCCACCTAAGGAATAGAAAAACATACCAGTATGAAATCTACATATTCATTAGTGGTTGTTTGTTATATATTCATATCCATATGCTTTTAATACTTGTCAAATTCCTTAGAGGTGGAAAGGATCCTCTTTGTAGTTTCTTATTTTTGTTTTCTTTTTCTAGATTGAGTTAGCATATATACAAGGCTTAGGAATTTTAATAACTGTAATTATGAAACAAAAAATATATAGAATCATTAAACAGAATTTCTTACTGAAGTTGTCTACAAGGTCACTGCTTAGAAATAGCAAGACTTTTTCCTATATAGCATGACTTTTTCCTAAATTTTCTTTTTTGTTCTGTCTTTTAAGAAACCCCAAAAACTTGAGGGTTCTGGGCAAGTGATTCTATTATCTCACCCCATTTCACACCAACGTAGCTCTGCTCATTTCACTAAAAGTTATCGTAGTTTAAAACCATGTTGCAGAAAGAGGAGTAAGACCAATGAAGTAATAAAAGTGATCACGTAGACAATATTCTTAAAATCTAATTTTGTTTATCATGTCTACATATTTAATCTTAATTCTTAATTGAACTGAATATCTCATAAGCATAGGTGTATTATGTCTCCAACAACCGATTTTCCCCATTAGGGTTGACTGTACTTGCCTGCTAGCCCCATAAATTTATCAGATATTTCTGTAGAAGCATCCAGGGCAAGTCAGTGTGCTTTTCAAAACCCACCTTTGGATTTCCCCTAAACTTTCTAGCTATAGGTACAGTTGATGGGACCACTCAGCATGAAAACAGGTTGAGTGAGTAATTATGGGGTCTTTCTTAAAGGAAACACTCATCTTCAAGTGTATTACCAGAACAGAGAAACAACCTCATACATAACACAGTACACTAGAGGTAACAAGCTTTGAAAACACTGTTCAGTATAATTGACTTATTCTTGTGCTTTGCTATTGTACTGTGTGATTTAACAGTTCTGTTTACTTGATAAATATGGGACATTTAAGATTGTACCATATGGATGAGAATGTCCTCTCTCTCACAGGTGCACACAGTGAACTAGATGAAAATAATTTAATTTTATGGCCTGACTATTTAATTGGAGACACATAGAAAGAAACTTGTGTATTTAAAATACAAATTAATCTTCTGATCTTTCTATAATATCATCTTACCATTTAATTATTAATAGTCTGTTAATCATAAATTGTATATTATAAATTATGCGTTTACAGTTTTAAATAGATACAATATCTGATTGATTTGACAAAAATAACCCTCTTACCCTTAACTATGGATTTGCATAAGTTTGCAGTGGAGAAATATTTTACAGTAGTTCATTAATCAATGGTGGAGACAAAAGCTGCAATAATATAGCTGAATGACATAAGACTAAATTTAGTAAATTACAGCCATCTCTATATGCAAAGGTGTATCCTATTAAAACTGTTTCCTTCAGATTTAGAATTGCTGAAAGACTCACCTAGAACAATTCATATAATAGATCTGGGGATTCTTATTCATGCAGATCAAAAGCTGATAAATCCAGTTCAAAACAGAAATCTAGAATCAGATTTGGCATAGAAAGATGGATTTATAAACAATGCAGTGTTCTAAGCCCAAAAGAGAAATTCTGAAGCCCTCTGCTAAGCCACTATATCACTGTAGTTTAGGCCATTATATCATGGTCATAGAATAATTGAGGTAGGAAGGCAGCTATTGGTATCATCTAGTCCAAGCTGCCTGCTCAAGCCGTGTCAGCTAGAATAGATTGTCAAGGACCCCATCAAGCTGGGTTTTGAATATCACCACCACAACATCTTTATGTAACCTGTTAGAGTGTTTGACCACTGTCTTGTGTTCAGATGGGATTTCATGTGTTTTAATTTATGCCCATTGCCTCTTGTCCTTTCAGTGGGCACTACTGAAAGAGTCAGGCTCCCTCTTCTTCATTCCTTCCCATACACATTGATAAGAATCAGCCCTGAGCCTTGCTTACCTTGCCTTGCCTTGTCTTCTCTTGGCTGAAGAGTCCCAGATCTCTGACCCTCTCCTCATTTGACACATGCTCCAGAATCTTAATCGTCTTCATGACCTTTTGCTGGACTTTCTCCAGTAAATCCATGTCTCTGTTGTATTGAGGAGCCCAGAACTGGACACAGCACTCCAGATGGTAGCTCACCAGTGATGAATGGAGAGGAAGGATCACATTGCTGACTTATGATCACCTTGTTGTGCACCAGGAATTCCAGGTACTTCTTGGCGAAGTTGGTTTTCATCAGGTCAGCCCCAATATGCACTGGCACCTGGGCTCATTCCTCCTCAGGTGAAGGACTTAACATTTGCCTTTCCTGAACTTCATCAGACTCCATGCTGCCCAATTCTCCAGCCTGTTGAAGACCCTCTGAATTACAGTACAATCATTTGGTGTATCAGCCTCTCCTCCCAGTTTTGTATCATCCGCAAACTTGCTGAGGGTGTCCTCTGTCCCACTGACCATGTTATTAATGAAAAGGTTGAACAATATTGTCCCCAGCATCAGCCTCTGAGGTACACAGCTGGCTTCCAACTGGACACAGCCCTTTGGGCAGGGTCATTTAGCCAGTTTTCAGTCCACCTCACTTGGGAATTATCTAACCCATACTTTGTCTGCTTGTTCATTATATTAAGGGAGACCATGTCAAAAGCTTTGCTAAAGTCAAGATAAACAACATCCACCACTCTCCTCTTGTCCACCAAGATAGTCACCTCATTGTAAAAGGCTATCAGGTTGGTCAGGTGCGGACTAGTCCCAGGCACTTTCTTGTCCTCCATTGTGTTCAGAAGTGCTTTCTAGGAAGATTGTCTCCATCACCTTCCTAGGGATCAAGTTGAGGCTGACTGGCCTGAAGTTCCCCAGATCTTCCTTCTTTCCCTTCCTGCAGATGGGAGTGAAATCTTTTCCCTTCCAGTCTTCAGGAACCTCTCCTATTTCTCCTACATCTGCCAGCTCATTTAACATTTGTGGATGTGACCCATGAAGCGCTGTGGACGTATATGTATGTGCTGTTTGTTTAATTGTTCCCTCTTCTAGTCCTCTTTCACTGAGGGTAGGTCTTCCTTGACCCAGACTTTCCTCCCTGGGAAAAAAAGACTTTTCAAGGGCTTGGGATTCCTGAAGACCAATCTTACCAGTAGAGATTGAATGAAATAAGACTTTTCTGTGTCCTTTATCACTAGATCCCCCTGTCCCATTCAGCAGCAAGCCCATGTTTTCCCTTGTCTTCCTTTTGCTGTTCATGCAGCTGTAGAATTCTTTCTTATTGCTCTTCATATCTCTTGCCAAATTAATCTACAGGTCTACCTTGACTTTCCTAATGCCATCCCTGCGTGATTGACTAGTACCTCTATACTTCTGGGCCACCTCCCCCTACTTCCACTTCTTGTACACTCCTTCTTATGTCTTAATTCAGTTAGGAGCTTCTTGTTTATCTGTGATGGCCTCCTGACATCTTCCTTTAATTGCTTGAACATTGGTATGGACCTTTCTTGAGCCTGGAGGAGGTGACTCTTCAGTATCAACCATCTCTCCTGAACCCCACTACTCTCCAAGGCCATATCCCATGAGAATCTTCCAAGCAGAGCTCTGAAATGAAATCCTGAAATCCAGAGCTGTGCTCCTGCTTTTTGTTCTGTTCCCTCCCATCAGGATTCTCAACTCCACTACCTCATGGTAACTGCAGCCAAGGCTGGTTCTGACATTCATATCTGTTACTCTTTCTTTCTCATTTGTGAGTATGGGATGTAACAGAACACCTTTCCTTCTTGGCTCCTCGATCAACTGTGTCAGGACATTGTCATCAATGAACACCATGAATTTCCCAGATTGTTTGTTTCCTGCTGTGTTGTCTTTCCAACAGATATCAGGGTGGTTAAATTGTGAGCGTGGGTCTACTTCTGGTTGTTTGAACAAGCTCTCATCTGGCTACTGATTTGTCCCAAGGCACAACTCTATGCATGGCAGCTGCACTCTCACATAAAGAGCAACTCCACATCCTTGCCTTCTCAGCTGTCCTTCCTAAAAAGTCTATCTCTCCAACACAGCAATCACAACGTGAACTATCTCACTACATCCCTATGATCCCTATGATCCATATATGGTCATAGCCATGTGTGGGGCTAGTATTGCTTTACATTATATTCCTGGGCAATGTGCACCCAAAACCAACTGTGGAGCTAGTATTGCCTTCTATGATATTTCCATACACTGTGCATATCACGGACAGCACTGGCACAGAAGGGGAACAGAGCTGGTACGTATTAACGAATCCAGATAGTGCGTCCGTGGTTAGACAGTAAAAGAGGGCAACCTGACCAGGGAAGTTGGAATTCCCTGAGCCTGTGGGCTGGTCTGAGTCACTCTTCCACTCTTAGACCTGTGGGCAGGTCGAAGTCATGACCTGTTTCTTGCTATCCAGCCTGATAACCTTGGCTATGTAAGTCTTCATGTGTTCAGATATTATATTTAGCCCAGTATTAGTGAATTACAGGATTTGTTCTCATTTCAGCCAGGACAATTGTACTACTGAAACAACCCAGATAATTTTAATACTGATTTGTATTTGTTACTGTACTGTTATTTGGTGATAAATTGTTTTTCCCAAAAGCTGTTGCTCTGGTGTCTGTTACCATGTCAAAAATCTGTAACTTGGTGGAGCAAACTTAAGTCCTTCAATCTATACCTACAGATAGACTACACTCTATCAGTTCATTAGTATCATTCGAAGGTACCGCAGACTACGTAGAGATGCATTAGATTTTAAAATACTAGCCATGTCTGCATAAGGCCTATTCTTAAACACAATGGTTTAATAAAAAAAAAAAAAAGGTATTTGTCCACATCTACATATACTGCAGGGTTTAACCTAATATCTATTATATGTGTTCTGTCTTCATATAAAGCCTGTATATCCTAGGCCAGATACATAATGGGTCTTTTGGGAATTTCTGTAATTGTGGCATTAATGTTAACAACACCAATAATAATAAAAATTTCTATGGTTAAGAAATGTCCCACTTATTTTTTTGTTTTCATGACAGAGTAGTTATTGGTTTAATTTTTTGCACTAAAATAAGCTTGTATTTGCCATCTGGAGGATACAACAGTGGACATGTGACATAGGAAATAGAATCATAGAATCATTATGGTTGGAAAAGACCTCTGACACCAGCAAGTCCTAACACTGACCCAACACCACCACCTCCTAAACCATGCCCTGAATTGCCACATCTACACGTTTTTTTAATGCCTCTAGGGACGGTGACACCACCATCCCTCTGGGCAGCCTGTTCCAATGCCTGACCACTCTTTCAGTGAAGAATTTTTTCCAAATATCCAATCTAAACCTCCCCTGGTGCAAATTAAGGCCATTTCCTCTCAGGCTATCCCTAGTTACTTGGCAGAAGAGACCAACACCCACCTCACTACAACCTCCTTTCAGGTAGCTGTAGAGAGCAATAAGGTCTCCCCTCAGCCTCCTCTTCTCCAGGCTAAACAACCCCAGCTCCCTCAACCTCTCCTCATAAGACTTGTTCTCAAGACCCTTCACCAGCTTTGTTGCCCTTCTTTAGACATGCTTCAGCAACTCAATGTCCTTCTGGTACTGAGAGGCCCAAAACTCAACACAATATTCAAGGTGTGGCCTCACCAGTGCCGAGTACAGGGGCACAATCACTGCCCTGCTCCTGCTGGCCACACCATTCCTGATACAAGCCAGGATGCTGTTGGCCGCCTTGCCCACCTGGCCACACTGCTGCCTCATGTTCAGCCGGCTGTAAACCAACACCCCTAGGTCCTTCTCTGCTGGGCAGCTTTCCAGCCACTCTTCCCCAAGCTTGTAGCATTGCATAGAGTCTTTGTGACCAAAGTGCAGGACCCAACACTTGGCCTTGTTAAACCTCATACACTTGGCCTCGGCCCATCAATCCAGCCTGTCCGGATCCCTCTGCAGAGCCTTCCTACCCTCAAGCTGATCAACACTCCTGCCCAACTTGGTGTCATCTGCAAAGTTACTGAGGGCACACACGATCCCCTCATCCAGGTCATTGATAGAAATATTAAACAAGTCTGGCCCCAATCCTGATCCCTGGGCAACACCACTTGTGACTGGCCACCAACTGGATGTAAATCCATTCACCACAGCTCTCTGGGCTCAGCCATCCAGCCAGTTTTTTACCCAGCAAAGAGTACGCTTGTCTCTGCCATGAGCAGACAGTTTTTCCAGTAGAATGCTGTGGGAAATGGTGTTAAAGGTTTTGCTAAAGTCTAGGTAGACAACATCACAGGCTTTCATTCATCTACTAAGCAGGTCACCTTGTCATAGAAGGAGATCAAGTTGGTCAGGCAGGACCTGCCTTTCATGAAGCCATGCTGGCTGGGCCTGATCCCCTGGTTGTCCTGCACTTGACTGGTGAGCTCACTGAGGATGGACCGCTCCATAACCTTCGCTGGTACCGAGGTCAGGCTGACTGGCCTGTAGTTCCCCAGATCCTCCTTCTGGCCCTTCCTGTAGATGGGTGTCACACTGGCAAGCCTCCAGCTGCCTGGGACCTCCCCTGAAAGCCAGGACTGCTGATAAACGGTGGAGAGTGCCTTGGCAAACTCATCCACCAGCTCCCTCTGTACTCTTGGATGGATCCCATCCGGCCCCATAGACACGTAGAGTGGCTCAGCAGGCCATTAACTGGTTCCTCCTGGATTATGGGGGGTTTATTCTGGTCCCTGTCCCTGCCTTCCAGCTCAGGGGGCTGAATACCCTGGGGATAACTGGTCTGGCAGTTAAAGACTGAGGCAAAGAAGTCGTTTTCCTCAGCCTTTTCCTCATCCTCGGTGGCAACGTTCTCCCCTCCCCGCATCTAGAAAAGGATGGAGAATCTCTTTGGTTCTCTTTTTGTTGTTAATGTATTTGTAAAAACATTTTTTCTTATCCCTTACAGCATTGGCCAGGTAGGGTTCTAGCTGGGCGTTTGCTTGCCTGATTTTCTCTCTGCAAGACCTAACGAGATCCCCGTATTCTTGAGTTGCGGGCTCCTTCTTCCAAAAGTGGTAGACTCTTGGTTTTTTCCTGAGTGTCAGCAGAAGCTCCCTGTTCAGCCAGGCCGGTCGTCTTCCCTGCCGGTTCGTCTTGTGGCACAAGGGGACAGCCTGCTCCTGTACCTGCAAGACTTTCTTCTTGAAGAAAGTCCAGCGTTCTTGGACTCCTTTGCCCTTCAGGCCTGTCTCCCAAGGCACTCTCTTAACCAGTGTCCTGAACAGGCCAAAGTCTGCCCTCCAGAAGTCCATGGTAGTGGTTTTGCTGACCCCCCCTCTTTGCAGAAATTGAGAATTCAGTCATATCATGGTTGCTAAGCCCAAGACAGCCTCCGACCACCACGGTTCTCACCAGTCCTTCTCTGTTTGTGAAGAGCAAGTCAAGCGAGGCACGTCCCCTGGTAGGCTTACTTACCAGCTGTGTGAGAAAGTTATCTTCCACACACTCCAGGAACCTCCTAGACTGTTTCTTCTCTGCTGTCTTGTATTTCCAGCAGACATCTGGTAAATTGAAGTCCCCCACTAGAATAAAAGTAACCGATTGTGATACTTCCTCCAGCAGCTTGTTGAACACTTCGTCTACCTCTTTATCCTCGTTGGGTGGTTTATAACAGACTCTTAGCAGGATATCTGCCTTGTTGGCCTTCTCCCTCATCCTTACCCATAAGCACTCTATCTTATCATCAAAGTCTCTAAGTTCTACGCAATCAAAGCACTTCCTAATATTTAAAGCCACCCCACCACCTCTCCTTCCTTGCCTACCACTTCTGAAGTAATATGATGTAAGAATTTGTACATTATTTTTTGAAATATTACCACAGTTTCCATTGTTACCATGTTTCTAATGGTTGCCGGAAAGTTATAAGCACTTACCTAATAGCGTGGTTCAGAAACCATGTGGCATGTACTGTAGAAACCTAAAAGTGGATATTTCCTGCATAAAGAAAAGTAATGAAAATCCTATCTTTTGACTTGCAGTTTTAGTGAAAGCTGCAGAAAATCGAGAACAGACCATTTCCTTTTGTTGTCATGAAGGTGATAAAGTATAATTTTGTTTACCTTTCTGGTCCACACTGATCACATAATTGAACAAAATGTTTTAAGTTCTGTGGGAAGATAAGGCTTCAGAGCAAGGAACAGAATGTGTCCAAGGACAGGAGGAGCAAACTGGAATGCTAATGAGAGCCACAAATGATCTAGATATCATTAATTTTCCATTAAGTTTCCAGAAAGCTCTGATCACCTTTTTTTTTCCCCTCCAAATCAACAGTGGTAATAAGGATGTATTGTATTTATGTGGCAAGGTTTTGATAGCTGTGATGCTACACGGGTGGCTGCTGTGAGAAGATGCCAGAAACTTCCCCATATCTGACAAAGCCAGTTCCAGATGGCTCCAAGACAGACCCACTGTTGGCCAAAACTCACCCAGTTAGCAACAGTGGTAGCGCCTCTTTGATAACATATTTAAGAAAGGGTGAAAATTGCTATGCAACAGCATCTGGGAGAGAAGAGTGAGAATATGTGAGAGAAACAACCCTGCAGACACCAAGGTCAGTGAAGAAGGAGAGGGGAGGTGGTGCTCCAGGCACTGGAGAAGAGATTCCCCTGCAGCCCTTGGTGAAGACCGTGGTGTCACAGGTTGTCTGTCCCTCTGCAGCCCATGGAGGTCCACAATGGAGCAGATATGCACTTGCAGCCCATGGAAGACACCACACCGGAGCAGGTGAATGTGGCTCAAAGAAAGCTATGGCCCTGTGGAGAGCCCGTGCCTGAGCAGGCTCCTAACAGGAACTGCAGCCTGTGGAGAGGAACGCAGGATGGAGCAGGCTTTCCAGCAGGACCTGTGGCTCCACAGCGAACCCCCACTGGAGCAGTCTGAATGACTGAACCCTGTGGAAAGGACCAACGCTGGAACAGTTCTTGAAGAACTGCAGCCCGCAGGAAGGACCCATGTTGGACAGGGTTGTGAAGGACTGTCTCTTGTGGGAGGGACCCCGTGCTGGAGCAGGGGAAGAGCATGAGGAGGAAGGAGCAGAAGAGGCAACATGTAATGAACAACCCCTATGCCCTATCCCATTTCAACTGCTCTGAGGGAGGAGGTAGAAAAGTCGGGAGTTATGTTGAGCCTGAGAAGAAGGGAGGCATCAGGTGGGGAAGGGGTTTTTAGATTTGTTCTTATTTCTCATTATCCTGCTCTGATTAAATGGCAATAAATTAAATTAATTTCCCCAAGCTAGGTCTGTTTTTCCTGTGTTTATAATTGCTGAGTGATCTCCTTGTCCTTACCTCGACACACAAGATTTCATCCTATTTTCTCCCCCTGTCCTGTTGAGAAGCAGGAGTGATAGAGTGGCTTGGTGGTCAGCTGGCAGCTAGCCAAGGTCAACTCACTACAAAGGATCACAAAGCTTAATCCTGTTCTTTTTTCAGGCAGTACAAAGGAATCAACTATCCTTCTTGAAGAGCTCCCACCTCTCCAGAGAGTTCGGAGATTTATATATTCAAATAATTCTTAAAAGGAAAATAATAAAAAATCAGGGAACAACTCCATCTTCAAGGCATTCTTCAAAGTGATCTTATCATAACATTATGCATCCTGCAGATACCCTGCTGTATCACATGTGGATCTTAAAGTCTCACATGTCTGCTCACACAAAGCCACAACAACTCTAAAGGGAAAAAAAATAAACCCAAAAGGAGAAGCAGAGGAAAGCAACAAAAAGGAGAGTCCTTGTCTACTGTTAGTGACAGTGGTCTATTTCAGTATTTAAATGGGCATGGAGTCCCTGTTTTTAAAACTTTTTGTTTTCAGAATGTTCTGTACCTCTCAATCCAGTGATCCAGCTGGTTACCATAGGAACAGCTGAAGTCTTTCAGGCTTTGAATATTGAAGCTGTAATAGTTTCTATATATGGGTCCAGGAATAGGTCTATCCTGATCCTGTAAAGAGATATCTATGACTGTTAGACCCTTTTGACACCTTGTAAAACTACCTATATGCCTAATAATTAACAAAGAAAAAGATGTGAGAGAAACACCTAGTGATTACAGATAAAGGCTATCTAGTTACATGAAAAACTACGGTGGATCAGCAAAGCAAATGAACCCGGAAGGAATGCCATAGGAAAGACTCAAAAGAACTAGCAACTTTCTAAGCATATTAATGGGAGATTCCTGTTTTCTTAATTTCTAGTAAGGTGTCTATATTTTTTAGATACTCTAAGTTTTATTTCAGTGGCACAACATTCATAGTTGGATAATTATGCGTAATCTGTTGTACTGGCTGGCAGCTGTTGCACTTTTTTTGTATTTAACACTTTTGAAAACTTGGGGGGAAAAAAGCAAATGTGAGGAATGGAAAAACACAAATGTGCATTCCTATTCCAAAAATGTATTTCAGTCTTTAGGGATCTGTTAGGTTTAGGATTAATGCACTTATCACCCTGCTAAGGCACCCAAACATTCGTTATTGCCCTGACTGGCATCGGTCGGGAGCGGAAGGATCAGCCTTTGCAGTACCCTGGAACATCTCCTCAGTGTTGCTCAGCTGGTATCATCTACTGCCTCAGTGGACACAGATGGCTTGACCCAAGGATTCCTCACCAGTCTTCCTTCCTTTGGATACCATTCTACGCTGGTATTTTCCCTCCTGAATCCTTCTGCACCAAAGAATTCCATCTTAACAACTTCAGCTCTGTAATTTTGATTTTCTAATCTCTCCACAGACTTTCTCACAGCTCTTTCTTAGCAAGTGAATCAAGGATGGGCAGCTGTGTCTTATCAGAGTTGATCCTTGGAGTCTTTGATCCCCAACCACTAAAGCAGGGAGGAAGGGAAAGGTTACAATAGGTAGTTAAAACATTCTCTCCAAAATTAATTATTAAGTAGATGATGGAAAGCACACATGAGGAAACAAAGGGGAAGTAATAGTTGTCTTGGAGTGCAGATATGAAAAAAAGTACACTCCTATCTTCAGAAGCGTTTGGTCCCTTAGGCCACCACCATAACAAAACCTTTAACAAGAGAGTATTGTTCTCAAAAGCAATATGGGACAGAATGTTAGAATAAAGTAAGGAAGCTGAAAATCACTAAGGATAAAAAAGAAAGGAAAGCAAGTCTTTATTTTTGTGGTTATTTGAATGTTATATATAGATATTAGAAATCTAAAATATTAAAGAAATTAACAAATAAGACAAGCTTACAAAACAAAGTGCTCATGATTTATGTCAACAGATCCTGTGACAGGCTAACATCATAGTTTTGTATGATTGCTTATCTATTATTCTGTTTATTCTTATTAAAAACTGCTGGTCTATGTTTGCGCATTTGTGTTCTATGTATGAATCCAAATGAAAACTAGGAGGAAGGATTTGGAAGGATGGGAGATATTGAAATATTCTTTTTTAACTGTTTTATTAAAATATTCAACGTGAACAATAAAACTATATGTCAGGAGGTACAAGCTATGATTAGTTAGTCAAAACCTGGATTTCCTGAGTTTTAGCTCACGACATCGAGTATCCTGTTGCACATATTGCTCTGTGTTTCTGTGTTTCTTTGGTATGCTGTGGCTTACACAGTCCACAGAAATGGAATTTCATATCCATGGTCAAATCTTCATAAGAAATACAAAAAAAATCTTAATATTGCTGATTTTCCTTGGACATATTTCAAAACTTAGTTTCAATTTCTAATTTTTTAAATTACGTAGGGGGACCTTCAGGCAATGTAACCTTTCTAAAGAGACAGCAGGTCCTCCCAGAGAAATTCCTTAATTATCTTACCTTGAACTCCTGACGTTTAACATTGCCCGTTTTGTTGTTAGATAGGTCTTTAAACATTTCTGTGTTGTCTTCTCTGTCTGTAAAATCTGACTAATCTCCATCTGTGGAGAAACTTTTAAATATTGAGGTTTAGTTCAGCTACATCAGAATTGTTCATCTGCTTTGAGACCCACAATTTCAGTTAGTGTAGGCAGTCATTATAGGGGTACAGGCATATTACTGTTTTTCTGGACGAGTAAGTATGCAAGAAAAAGTAAGGGTACTTTTCAGGGTAATCATAATGGTGACACAGAGCACCTGAGCAATCACTAGGGTGTAATGGTTCTGCAGTCACACTCTTCATTTTTCATGGATTAGCTTAAAAGCAGCTGTTGCTCTTTTACTCCTGCTATAAACTCCTACCTACTGCTGCTATCTCTTCAATCAATTAATACAGTGAAAATCTTAATGAAAAAAATGTCTTTCATGAGATTTTTTTCACAAAGTGACTCTTCATGCAACTTTTGACAGAAGACAGAACCACTGGGGACTGTACAGTATCAGCACAGTGAGCATCACTAGCAATAATTTTGCAAGTCTTTTCATTGCTTTTCTCTCACATTCTGAGATCTCTCAGCAGAAGTATCTAGCTACTTCTGAAAATATGTAGGCAAAAAAATTCAAGCAAAGGCACAAAAGCGACAGCTTTCTGTACCATTTTAGCTAATACAAAATTAATTAAAACAAGATCCCTTAAAGAGGGATTGATCACTGAAGTCCAATAATGAAATAACGAGGTGGTATCTATGAGAGGGACTGAACTTGTCCTATGTTGTTGACAACTTTCTTTTATTTACATCAGTAAATCCATTAGTTTGGTCCTCTCATAAATTCTTTCTATGGAACTACTTTGATGCTGACTGCCAACAGATTGCAACTAAATAAGTTGCAAAGTATGTGTGTCCTTGTTTAATGAAAATTGTACTTTTAGTCTCTTTTGAGTTCTCTGTCCACCACCTCAGTCTTTCAGTTTCTTCTTTCTCCCAAGCCTAATGTGAGTTCCCCAGGACAGGAAATGAGTAATTTTTAAGTAAAAGATGTGGATGTTTTTGCATTATTTATATATTGCTGAACACAGCTCTGATTCATGGCTGAATCTGTTTTTGTAGTACAACTAGATGCTAAAAAACCACCATCTTTTAATTTCTTACTTCTATATCTACTATAGGCACTCATCCATCTTACTACAATTGAATTCGGAACTACTTGGAAGAAATGTCTCCTGAGGATGGTCTTTTGCCTAGATCTGATCCTAATTCCTATTCAGCCACTCAGCAATTCTTCAGTGTCAAAAATAATGAAGAATGAAAACAAAATCAACCTTCCTTAAGAAAATTCCTTTCTTTTGTTTCCTGAGACAATAATATAGGGAAGAAGATTAGATCTGTTGCTTTTATAGATTGTTTCAAAAGGTGTCTGAAGCTTACCTACAGGAAGAGAAATTTTGACAGGATTTTTGAAGGGGATGGAAATTTTTTTAGGAAAAAAGGTTTTCTCTAAAAGCTATCAGCAAGTCAATGGATTGAAGACCTCTTCTGCTGGGAAGAAGATGGGCAATGAGACTTGCCATTGTGCCTGTCATTGATTTAGTTCATTGGTTTGTTGCTGGTGTAGGCTGGGGAGACAGGCAGCTGAGAAAGAGGTGAAAATAATAAAAATGTAAACACTTATTAGCATTTTATAGATTATCTGAATTCAATATATTTTGCACATATATATAGATATCACTACATGGAAATGTCTATATTGCTTATACATATTTATATGCAGAACCATCAGCTGCAGTGAAATTCTGACAGTGTCCTTTAAAGGAATGGACGATGAGAACTGTCTCTCACATAACTTTGTGTGTTGAGTGTCTAGACTGAACTACACATTTGGGATCTCTCTAGACAGTAAAGACAGAGTGGTATTTCTGGAAGGTGAGTTGTTCAACCTACCTTAAACATCTGTCTTCATAGTGAACTAAAGTGCTAAGTACTTATCTGTCTCCACTATCTATTGAGGGAATCTTATCTATTAGCTTGCACTAGTTACCTAACTTCTTGATGACCACCTTTAAGTAAGATGAATCCTATTATCAGTATCACTGTAGGAATTGTACATTTAGTGCATATATCTGAGGCAGATATGCTTTTGTCTTCCAGAAATACCTATCTCTCTTCATTAATGTTGAAAGAGTCCACATAGCTAGTTTAGACTTAACTTTCAGGCGTCTAAAGTTTAAGTAGATGGTTATTACCCTTAGTGGCAAACCACACAAAAAGAAAAAAAAACTGATCTGATTTTGTGGCTGATATCACCCCTTTAACCAGCTTTACAATAGCGTTGAAAGCTAGAAGGAAAACATTATTTCATTACAGATATAAGCCTTAATGTTTGATAGCTCATGCTGACCCAGACAAGCCTATATCTCGCTCCTATTTCCTGATAAATTTTTTATCAGATTTTCTCTGCCTAATGTTTTACCAGTCTTACCTGGGCTTTTTTTTTTTTTTTCCTTACAGTTAGGGTAGAATAAAATCAATTTTGAAAGACAAGATAGCTTTGAATGTATAGGGTTGGATGGCATCTCTTTTCATATCCAGACCTTACCTGCTTTCTAGAAGTGGGTCAGAGATGTCGGTAATCACTTTCACAATAGCTGTGTTGTTATTAGTTGAAAGCTGAGTAATGTCTTTTGTCCACGGTAGATTTACTCAAATGAATTGAGGCAGGATTAGAAATACAGTCTTTATTCATGTCAGAAGACATTACGCTTTGATTCAAATGGAGCCTGATTTCCAGTAAGAGACTTTGATCTTCACATGAGACAAATTATTTTGTTCACTGTAAAATAAATTATTTGCTAAAGCACTATGAAATTTAAAATAAACAAAAAAAATCCAAATAATTTTCCTCCCTATTACTCAGGTTAAATTATAATAACTAGGTGCATGTTTTACCTATACGGACAAACTTTTCTTCTGCTCATCATGTTCTGCTCATCACATTAATGCTATGGCATAAACAAAGACTAGCCCCCACTCATGAAAGTTGGCAATCGGAAGTGGTGGATACATCAGTGGAATTGCCACTAAATCAATATCTAAGTACTTAGATACAAACAAAAAAAACATTTTGTCCATGACACAAATAAAATAAAATTTATACTTTTTATTTCCTAAGAACCAGTTCTGGCTCTTCAGGAATAAGGCATAAGAAAACATTCTGTGTTCATTGATTGAGTTAAAAATATATTTTATGCTTAAGGTTGGTTCTCCCTCTAAAACAATTCTCAAATTTGACTTAAATAAATACTTCCTATTTTATCATTAATTATCATAACAGTAAAAAACCCTGTTTACCTATAGCTTCTGGATTAACTATCACATTCCTTCTTTGCTAAATATAGGCTTCATCTCTTCTTAGTCTGTTTTTTTATAAACTAATTAAATTTTGTTTAGTAATATCCTAAAGGACAAGATGTACAATCACTAAATATTTTGAACAATTCACAAGTTTTCAGTAAAATCTGAAGTGTGAGTAAATAGATATTATAAATGGTAGCTATTGAGGATTCCAAAGAGGGGAAAATAGTTTCTGCAGTATTAGACACTACCACAATGCAAGTAAGGAATTCTGGTAATAGTATAAGTATGATACTTTAATATTGACCACTGGTAGCACTGCCTGCTATCAAAAGGCCAAACTTCTGGAATTCAGCTTGATGAAATCTGTTACTTAACAGTTGAAAAGCCTCCAGAAGTTATAGAAATTTGCAATTTTTGTAAGTAAGTTTGCAGATGACACCAAGTTGGGCAGGAGTGTTGATCAGCTCGAGGGCAGGAAGGCTCTGCAGAGGGATCCGGACAGGCTGGATCGATGGGCCGAGGCCAAGTGTATGAGGTTTAACAAGGCCAAGTGTTGGGTCCTGCACTTTGGTCACAAAGACTCTATGCAATGCTACAAGCTTGGGGAAGAGTGGCTGGAAAGCTGCCCAGCAGAGAAGGACCTAGGGGTGTTGGTTTACAGCCGGCTGAACATGAGGCAGCAGTGTGGCCAGGTGGGCAAGGCGGCCAACAGCATCCTGGCTTGTATCAGGAATAGTGTGGCCAGCAGGAGCAGGGCAGTGATGGTGCCCCTGTACTCGGCACTGGTGAGGCCACACCTTGAATATTGTGTTGAGTTTTGGGCCTCTCAGTACCAGAAGGACATTGAGTTGCTGAAGCATGTCTAAAGAAGGGCAACAAAGCTGGTGAAGGGTCTTGAGAACAAGTCTTATGAGGAGAGGTTGAGGGAGCTGGGGTTGTTTAGCCTGGAGAAGAGGAGGCTGAGGGGAGACCTTATTGCTCTCTACAGCTACCTGAAAGGAGGTTATAGTGAGGTGGGTGTTGGTCTCTTGTCTAAGGTCACTAGCAATAGAATGAGAGGAAATGACTTCAAGCTGCACCAGGGGAGTTTTAGATTTGATATTAGGATCAATTTCTTCACTGAAAGAGTGGTCAGGCATTGGAACAGGCTGCCCAGAGAGGTGGTAGAGTCAACCATCCCTCGAGATATTTAAAAGACGTGTAGATGTGGCACTTCAGGTTATTGTTTAGGAGACATGGTATTATAGGGTTGACAGTTGGACCTGATGATCCTAGAGGTATTTTCCAACCTTAATGATTCAGTGATTCTATGATTCTATGATTCTATGCTAAATACAAAAATCAGTTAATATACACTTACCTAAGTTATACAAACCTTTATATAGAAAACATATATGAACTCAAGTGTACAGTAGAAAATAAAACACTATACTATCCTCAAGAACTGAATTTTGGAAATGCTGACAAGAGTGTTCACTTCTCCATAGTTTATGAAAGGAAATAAAATCTGATTAACTCTTATGGAAAAAGTAAAATGAAGTAACTTAACTGTCCCCTTAAATTTTAAAAACAAATTTGTTAGTAGAATAATTTAAATATTGGTTAGAAATAATTTCAATCGTAATGCTTAGAATCCAGATATGCTGTTTTGCACTGTTTCCCAACTGGTATGCAATCAGATTGCTAAAGCCTGGTAGCTTCAGTTTGAAAACCATATCTTATACTGAATCTTGAGTATACTTTGTGAAAGAAATCCAATATTTGATTTAAGTATTTCATTATTCAGTTATAGTATAAATCTCTCTTCTTTTTTTTTTTCTTTTTTTTGGATATCACAGTAAAATTAAATAACTCTTCAGCATAAGATAACTTTGCCCAAACACTTAAACTCTATCTACTTCCTGCAGCCTGTTGCTTTTTATAGGTCATCAGTTCCCAGAAAAGATTTCTGATACACTTGGGTAATGTAGAATGATCTTCTTTTCTCTTCTACTTTTTTCCGCAGTCCTTAAGAATCTCAAGAGAAAAAAAATCTCCTGCAGGCAATGTCATAAGCCAATATTTAATATTCTTAAAATCATAAGATATATTTCTAAACTCATATATAGATGAGTGAATTTCAGCAGTAGTTTCTATAAAAATGGTTGTGACAACATAAATAAGAATTGCTTGGCAAGGACTAGCTAAATTCCTATAGTTGTTTGATGTTCATGCTGATTTTAAGCTAACAATGCCATCATAAAATAAGTGTGATGATGGAGCTGGTGGAAGAAAAAAAGATTGGTAATTAATAGATAAAATCCAATTTATTGTTTCCATCTATCACCTGCTGACTTCTCCCACCTCATTTATGTGCCATCTATTGACAACATGATTTTATGTTCCTGATCTCAGTGTAATCTTTGAATCAGATTTGATCTTTAGGAACCATGGCACCCTTGTGGTTAAGATTTTACCGCTCCATTTCAGAAATTAAAAAAAATTATGAACTTGACACCCCCAGTAAAGAGCTGTACGTTTGTTGATTTATGTAGCATTCTAAACATATGACTGCATGTCTGTGGTGCTTCCTGTGCCAAGTCCACCATGAATGGCATACAGCGGACAATGAGAACGTGAAAACAGACTTTCCCTTATATTCAAACAGTTGAAAAATTAGTCTTAGTTATTTCAAAATTGATTTTCAAATATATATTTTTTCAGATCCTTAGGTTAAAGAGCAATTTTGTTGAATTTCACATTACTGATGTGTGAACTCTTACCATATTAGTAAATTCTTTGTGATTTCTTTGGAAGACAAAGGAAAAATAATATATTTAAAACAATTATTCTCTCAGTTTCTCAGCAAGTCTTTAACAAGATAGAACTTTCTTACATATGTTATTAAATTTCAGCATTAGACTACATACCTGAAATGATGGAATTCAACATATTCTGAGATGAGAGAGAACGGATGAAGACAAACATACAGTATAAATCTATAATGCAAACATCATCTGCACATATCAGGAAAAAAAGACAGAATACTTGCAATGTGGTCTAATTAACCCACAGATTTATTCGTTCGTATGGGATCTACTACCAGTAATTCATAGAATTCATGCCATGATTCCTTCTTGAGCTATTTTCAGGTATGGTATTTTTCTGGGTAGCTACTAAGTCTGACTGGAGAAATCAGATTATTTTATTTTTGTTAGAAAATACTAATTTGACAAAACCAAAACTTGCATTAAAAAAAGAATAACTTATCTTCAAATGAAAATATAAGACCTTAAATATTTATTTTTATAAGATTTAACTGGAATTAATACTTGAACAAAATCTATTAGTTGGTAGGGCCTGTAGGTGAGAGTAGAAGCATACATAGAAATGCTCACTGCACAGATTTGGTTTGGTTTGGTTTTTTGCTTTTCTTCAATTCTTTTGATCATGCTGATCACTTTCCCTCCCATTCCCCCAGCGCAAAAAAGTAAATGAACAAAAACACGAATCTTTAGATCTCTACAGATAATTAAAAACACAATTCCAAATGAATTTTATAGTGAAATACACACATTTAGGTTCCAACTTGCTAAAAAAAAATAAGTGCTTTTACTGTTGTTTTGTTTGTTTAATATGAAAGCACTTTAGAACTATTTGAACTGAATTTTCCAACTCATGAATATTGCAAAATACTGGCAATTTTGTCCAGTAATGTTTTCCCTTCTTCTCTTTTTTTTCTGAAGTAACTTATTTCAATATGAATTGACTGATTGCTATCTAGTTTGAAGATTATTTTATAGAGCACATATGTACTTAACTGTGTTATGACTTCCCCAGAGAAAACATAAATCTCAAAATGGAGCAATACAGAGCAAAACAGAGTCTGAAGAAATATAAACCAATCTACTCTGCCCTTACTATCCCCTCTGAGAGCCATTCTTTATATAGGGTTTAGCTATATAGTCACTGCAGCTGTACTATATTTCTGTTTAGTTAGTGCACAGTATTTTCTTTTCCTAATACAGAAACTAATGAACCGCAATGGATGATAAACTTGGACATGTGCCAAAAAGAGAAGTAAATCATCAGTGAAAAAGCCAGTTAAATATCACAGCCCTATCCCACTCTATGGCCCTGTCCCCAGAGGAACGAGTCCAAACTCAGAACACATACACAGACTGATTTGTGAGCACTGTTTGTATTTACAGTCAGATTAAAGGGTCATTCAACTTCAAGTGTTCCTGTAGTTGGCTTATAGAAATATTATCGAGGAATTATTTCCAGAAATCTTGCTTCAGTGATAGAAAAGTTAGTTGTTTCTTTGTTGAGGTGGCTTCTGCACATTCCCACAAATGGGACCCATCACTGAAAATGCATATCTATACTGATGATTAGAATGTCTAGAGGCACAACTCTCCTAAGGACATAGAGAAGTGAATTAATCATTGAAACTTTAGACAAATCTTAAGTTTCCTTGGTGGCAAATGTGGGGTTTAATTAGCATTTTATTGCATTGTTTGGAAAGGGATAGAGAGAATGCAAATACTAAATAATGCAAATTTAATATACCATAGAGCATATATGATATTACTACAATTCAATGAAGACTACTAAAAGTTCATGAATTTTTAAATATTGTTTCTGTGTTTGTGAAACTGTCACTTAAAAGTGTGATGGACTTGCTCCATAACTTCAACTGATCTTGGTAGGAATTCTAATTCCCTTCCTTTGTTTTGAAACCTATGTAAGACAATAACCAGCCTGAAGAATTCATATCATATTACTGTTCTGCATAGCATCTCAAAGGTACTTCTGTGTATGTACTTCTTCTTTCACAGTTGGTAGCTCCAAAAGAGGGATGTCACAATCCCCAAATAATAACATCCCTAAATACATTTATGTCTCAAACTTCCCCAAAAGATACAGAAGTTATTGTAACAAATGCTACTAATAAACTCTGAAATACCAGTTAGAAGCTGTGTTAAGCCTAGACCTCTTTAATGGAATTTTAAATCATGATCAGGGAGAAAGTTATGACAGATTCTAAAAGGCAATTCCACAACTTCCATGAGAGCATAGGTAGAAAATATTTGATGTCATCCTAATTAGGATTTCACTGAAATACAAAAAAATGCAGTAGTGGAGTGGCAATAGGTAATTATAAATCAGCCTTATATTAAAAAATAAATTATTGGAAACAAAATTTTATATGCTACAAATAAAATGTTATGGTTAAACAGATGGCTGTGACAAAGATTTAAGCTGTTGACTTTTAGATGAGCTATAGATCAGAAATGCCAAGATGTGAAAAGTGTGATAATCTACCCCTGAAGTAAGAAATCTATTTACCAGTCTTTCACATTGAGCAAGGACCTCAACCTGGAAATATTTCTTAGGTAATAAGAAATATTCCATTAACAGATTAAAAAATATGTCCACAGGCAAAGCAGAGCAAAGTGTAGGTAGATCTTTTATTCAGTCAGCAAATGTTTGAAGGAAAAAAAAAACAAAGCAAAACCTCTAATTTAATTTAAGATTTTTTTTGTTTAATTGTTAAATTTTCAATCAGTATCATATAAATAGTGACTAGAGTCTAGCTAAACGCCTTTGCACAAATAGTAGACAAATAGACAAAGCAATTTATCAACTTGACAATAAATTACATCTGTACAGTCACAAAAAGCAAATAATACCGTTAAAAAAAAAAAATGGCAGCACTTTAGCAGGAAAGACCTGTTCTCTTCTATCATTTCTCATTCCTATTCTTTTAATGTCCTTTATCGTTTGGGTTAAACATCGGAGAAAAATTATTTTGTATTTTAATGTGCTTAACATTTTTAACTATAGAAAAGAAATCCAAAATGGCTACAATTTCAAAATATTTGAAATATCCAATTTAATTTAAATACTTATTAAAATACACACAAATGCACAACTTGTCCTAGGCATCAGGCACTGAATATACTTTAGGCCCATTAATATTTTACACTGTTCTGTATTTCTTTGGATTTTCCTTCAAAGTTTCTATCCTTTTTGATGCTTAAATATATTATGAAATGCATTCATTATTTCAAGAGCAAGTCCACTTTCACTGGAGATCATAGAACCATAGAATGTCCTGAGTTGGAAGGGACCCACAAGGATCATCAGGTCCAACTCCTGCTCCTGCACGGGACAACCCAAAATTCACACCATGTGTCTGAAGGCATTGTCCAGGTGCTTCTTGAACATCGTCAGGCTTGGTGCCGTGACTGCTTCCCTGGGAAGCCTGTTCCCGGGCTTCACCATCCGCTGGGTGAAAAACCTTTCCCTAATATGCAACCTAACCTCCCCTGGCACATCTTCCTGTGGCAGAACTTTGATGCTGAAGCTATATGCTGATACTTAGAAATGTAACATAGGAAAATATGAGAAAAATGTCTCAAGCTGGTAGAAATGGAGTCTTTGAGAAAGGTAGTATCTTATTTCCTTCACTTGTACATGTATCTCTACTCTTCTGGGACTTTTTCTGCTTCTAATCCGGTTAACCAGTCTATTGCTAAAGATAAATGGAGTGCCATCTTTTCCAGGTTAGAACCCTTTCCATTAAAAGTCATGTAAATGTTTTAAGAATTATATGTGACACAGACGTTTTAAGAGCTGTGTTGTTGAGACAGTAAAAGACCACACAGATGAAAGTCTATAGAAAAAATTCCTATGATGCCAGTATTGAACTGCATACAGAATTTGATTTGTTTTTTTCTATAGGTCATAGATCCAAATTAATAAACTGAAGATAAAAGAAATGAAATATTTCAAGTACCAATATCCTACATTGAGCTAATGGTGTCTGCCATACAGGCACACCAAGAATTAAATTAGTAGTTGGATTTTGTCTGGTTGCATTTGTTTGAAAACTCATTTGCTGTATGTGGCACCTGGCAATCTGTCTGATTCCTTCAAACCTGTAGTCATTCATTACATATGGTGTGTTTCCTAATGGTGCCTATTCAATCAGAATCTGTATTTCTGAAATGCTTTACATTCCTCAAGACAAATGAGATGAAGTGCCTGTAATACATATTTCTTTACTCGCTTTTAGTCGAAGCTGTCTGTTTTTACTGGATACAATTTTGTGAAAGACTTCTTTCCTCCCTCTCCTTCCATCATATAGCCCCTGCCCTTAAGCAGTGAGGGTCCATCAACCTAATTCTTTTCTACAGCATACCTCTGCTTTCTATTACTGCATATGTTCTTAATGATCTTCTTACAGTCCAGCACGTTCAAGATCTTCCTGCTGCTTGTTAACTGAGAAATCTGTTTGTGTAATAGCTAGTAAAATCAAATTAAGGAGGTAGAAAACAGAATTACATTTCTATTCTGTATGACTGGTATCAAAACTAATTACTCGGTGCGTTTTGCCTCCGTGTCCATTTTGGTTATTTTGAGTGATACAAGGCAGTACAAGTAGCAACCACCTTTCTAAGGTATGTCTAAATGCATGCAAATATTATTCTCATTAATAGAGGTTCTCAACAGGGTTTTTTTTATCCATTATTATCCAATTTTATCCATTTATTTCTTAAAGGGAATTAAAGAACTTGTTCCTTAGCTCAAAAAGATTAAGGTGTACTTTTAGTTCTTCAGGATCCAGCAGTGATGTTTAATGCCAAATTAACCAAAAGCAGTGTCCAAAAGAAAGTATATGCATGTACATTTTTCTCATATACTTCCATGATTACGTCTCACTGAAAGCTGCTGAGCAGCTTTTAAAGGAGATGATGGACCTGCCACTTTTAATGTTGATCACAGAATTGTATTTATGTTGGAAGGGCTCTCCTGAGATCATCTAGTCCAACCTTCTGCTCAAAGCAGCACTAATTTAAAAGTTAGATCAGCTTGCCCAGGGCCATATCCAGCTGATGTGAAAATCTCTAAAGATGAAGATTCCCCAGCCTCTTTAGACAACCTGCTTGAGTACTTCATCATCATCACTGTGAAGTGCTTTTTCCTTCAATCAGACTTTCCCTTGCTGCAGCTTGTTACTATTGCCTCTTGTCCTTTTGCTGTGAACTTCAGTGTCTGGCTCCAGCTTTTTAGTATGATCCCCTGCCTCCTTTTTAGACCACTGTAATTAGTTTGCCCTCCCTTAGTTATCCCTGTAGGATAAATAAACTCAGCTGCTTCAGCTTCTTCCCATATTACATGTAATACAGGCTCCTGACAAGCTTAGTAGCACTCCACTGGACTAGTTTGTTTGTGTGTCTCCTACTGGGAGCCCCAAATCTGGACAGTGTTTCAGATTTGACCTCATGAATGCTGAGTAGAAGGAAATAAGCATTTCCCCTCAGCTGTTGTTTATGATCTTGTTAACACAGCCCAGTAGGCAATTTTTTTAAGCATTCATTGCTGACTTGTTCAGTTTCTTGTCCACAAGGACTCATAGGTTCTTTTTCTGAAGAGCTGCTTTCTAGTCAGTCTGCAGCCTACATTAATGCATGGAGTTGTTCTGTCCCAGATCCAAGACTTTCACATATCTACTGAATTTCTTGTTGTCTCATTCCTCCATCTTACTGAGGTTCGTCTACATAACAACCTTGCTCTCACACATATTAATGGCTCACCTCAATTAGGTGTCACATGCAAACACACTAAGTGTGCATTCTGACCCATGAACTAAGTGCTCAGTCAGACATAAACAATCATGTACTTCAGGTACAATTCTCTATATTTTTAGGTGTTAAAGAATAAGACCATCTCTTCTAGCTAGATCAACTTTAAGTACATTTCTAACATTGCAAGCATACTGTTGCCATCATTGTTGAAGTCCTGGACATGCATCATCATTTCAGTTTGACAGGACCCCTTAAATCCTAAGAGAGGATCCTGCTGGTAAGAACACTGTACTTTCTTCCTCTAAGCAGAGTGATCCTTGCAGTGCTGTCAAGAGATAATGCCTAATGAGGGAACATCCCTCACACTGAGCAAGTAACATCCAAGTGATCACCAGCCAACTTTCCATTCTGTTACTTTTTGGTGCAACAGTTTAACCTCCCAGCAACAAAAATAGTAACTAGCAAACATTCCCTTAATGTTTTAGATCAGTTTATATCTTGCCCATTCATTTGGTAGCTACCATCTTCTCAACATACTGTTGCCATAAGCAGTTGGTCTTAGGAGTGTGGTGACCCTATCCTTACTTAGTAATAAATCTTGTGGAAATCTTGTGGAAAGGGGTCTTATGTCACCACACATCAGTATTTTTCCTGGTTTTGTAAAACTTCTTTTCAGTAGAGTTAACAAATGTGCAAAGTTATTTCAGAACCACAGTGCAATCCTTGACGTTCCAAAATTAAACAATAGCTGTGTTTTTTAGAGAATGAATTGGCATGACAATTTATACAAAATCAAAGTAACTTATGAAGAATCCAGCTTTTACAACTATCAATCACTTGCTTAAATGAATAAAAACTTTTTTTAGCAATGACAATGACAGATCTAAGTGTGCAAATATTAATGAGAAAACAAAATGATTTGAATATAATAAAATCTGCTATTAATATTTTTTTCAAATTCTTTATAACATCTCTTAAAGTGTTTTATAATTTAAATTCTAGATTGCTGGAAGTTATAAATAAATGGGTGAAAAATGCCCATTTATCTAAACAATGGAAAGTCTTTTCTATAACTGAAATTGGTAAGACCTTCTCTGGTTAACTCAGGATCAACTTCATAGTCCTACTTAAGAGCAATATATTGAAATATTCCTATTTTGCACTTTATTTTTCTTACTGACTTAATAAGTTCGGTACAACCTGTCAGGTCAAAAATGAAAGTGATTTTTAAACTAAAATGTTAAGAAACTACTGTATCTGTCACTGCACGTATTATGGAAATATCTAAGCACTTTGGGGCAAAAATACTGTATCTGATTGAAAATGGATGGAGTCAAAAAGTCAAACCACGCAGACACAAACAGCTAAGCTTAATTTAACACCATATGTGAACTGAGAAATACTGACTAGCATGTCATGAAAAGAAAGTGCCTGAGGAAGTCTCTCTGAATAGAAGTCACTTTACTTACCACTAGTGACTCATCCACAAGAGTTTCATGTGGTTTTTGCTTTGCTATCTCCACACTGAAGGATTTACAAAAAGATTGTTGGTCTTAATATTCTAGACAGTATAACAGAATTTCTTATTTATGGAAATTAAAGATTCTGGAATCTTCAGTGCATGACTTGTAAGGTGGGAGGCACCTTAAAGGAGGCTGAAGTGCTGAGGAAAGTGAGACTGGAGAAAATATTTTCTTGTTCTTATTTCTATGAAGGACTTGTCCTTCTACTTTTTTTCAAACACTTTCTTTAACCTGAAAACCTATTAATTGTATTATCTTTTCTTTCACTGTTATCCTTTTCTACTAATTTCTGCAAACAGAATGTAGTATTCTTTAACAATTTATTTAGTTTTGGGACTGTTTCACTTTATTTTTCAACACAGTTTATAAATGGCATGAGAGATGTAAAACACATGAATTAAAAAAAAGTTACTTCATTCATAACTTATCTAAGTCATTCTATTAAATTTGTGTTGAGGGGGAATCAGAACAAACAGAAGAGAAAAAATGAACAGCATATTTTGAAACACTAATGAAAAAATCTGGTGTCAAATAGTAGATGGTGGTACAGATGGTAACAACAGTGTTTCATCATGTATATGTAATCAGATTATACAACACATGTTTTTGATCTGCAGATGGCAGTCAAACAGAAAAGGAACTGCACATCACAATATGAAAGATTTACTTAATACCATAGAATTATGGATATATGAATGCTCCTGTGATCAAAACTGTTTACTACAAAAAAATTACCGTTAAAAATGCCACTAGTTTCTACATATTTTCTGCCACAATGTCTTTAGTTATACAGCCTTCTGGGATAAAAAACCTAATATATCTGATAGTTCTTAAGTTAATATTTTGAGTAATAAATGTTATTAGAATGATCTTTCGGAGCGATGGTGTTTGTCTTCCCAAGTAGCCATTACATGTGATGGAGCCCTGCTTTCCTGGTGACGGCTGAACACCTGCCTGCCCGTGGGGAGCAGTGAGTGAATTCCTTGGTTTCCTTTGCTTGCGTGCGTGGATTTTGCTTTACCTTTTAAACTGTCTTTCTCTCAACCCCTGAGTTTTCTCACTTTTCCCTCTTCTGATTCTCTCCCCCATCCCACCAGGGTGGAGTGAGCAAGTGGCTTTGTGGGGCTTGGCTGCTGGCTGGGGTTAAACCACGACAAACAGTAAAGCAGTAAAGTTTGGAGGGAAAAACCACAGGTATGTTGTTTTGGCTTTTGGTGTTCTAGAGCTACCACTAATCACATACCAGCAAAAATATCCTGCAGTCACTACTAGAGAAAATAAATCTGAGCAATGGATATTGATATTTATTTATCTGTAATATCCTACCATATTTGTAGAAAAGGAACTGCTGTTACATACCTCCTTGCCCCAGTTTGCAAACTGCAAAAAATTAAACTGAAAATTTTAAAGCACAAGAATGTGGTCTGATTTAGCTTCTGCACCATCCAGATCATATATACAGAGAAAACAAATGTAACAGAGAGTGTTTAAAGACCAGTTAAAGACCAATATAGGAAAGGTGGGTTTAGATTTGTGTGTTTTGGTGTTTTTTTTTTTAATGGATGCACAGTATGAAGAATCAAAATAAATATCTGAAATTTATATTTCATGCAAAAAAGGGATTTGCTGAGGTTTTAATCACTTTATGTTACAGTATGTACACTGGTTACCCAGTAATAGTGCGAAACAAATACTTGCTGTTGAAGTGACAATGACAGAACTATTATTCTCAGATTAATGCAAACTGACATATTAACTGATTTTTAGGCATAGGAATGTAGTGGATATCAGTTGTTTCACTCAGTACCTGAAAAGATACTACACAAGAGAATATAATGAAAATAATAGAGACTGGCCAAACATCAGTTAATAGTTAATATGGAAACTAGATAAAAGAGAATCAGAAAGAGGTAGTGAGGAAAGAGGAACTTTCAGGATTAGAAGAGATTACTGATGATGTTCCTCAAGATTAGTCTTGGGACCAATCTTGGTTAATAAATTCATTAGCTAAAATAAGATAAAAAGTGTGAGTACAAAAATGAAAGGTCTTAATGACACAATTAGTGATATTGTTAATATAGAACATCAAGAAATAACTGGCTGACATAGAGAACTAAAATAATAAAAATGGCCTGAAATTTAATTATAAATAAATGAAATACAAATTCAACAAAATGAAACCCCCTTCAGGATTGATAACAAGATTTTTTTACTGTAGGTGTGTAACTTATCTGCTGGAAACAGCAGATGAAAGGAAGATACAGGGGTACTCTCTGGTCACAGTTTCACTTTGCAAATCTCATGGGATGCACCTGTTTGGCAGGAAAATACAATTCTATTATGTAGGAGCTAAGTTTTTTTGAGAATAGGGCTAAATTATCTCCAGGATAGACAGGAAAATATTTATGTCAATTTTTCAAAGTGTTTTTGAGACCTTTTCTGGTGTTCTTCTTTGGAACAATCTGTACAATTCTTATTTATTTTCCGAGAAAAAAATTTCTGAGAAAGTTTCTAGGAACAGTGAAAAGAAATTATGAAAAATTCTCAGAATTCTAAAAAAATGTTTCCAGTATGAGGATGCATTTATAAATTAATAAATACATAAATAAAACTACTTAATATTTTGTTTGAGCACCTTATGAATATAATGTTATGTTATAGTAGTATAAAATAATGAAAGGGCCAGACATGATGATCCAGGATATGTTCTACTTCTGTAGTCCCATGTCTATAGAATTCTTTGACTGTTTGAACTCCATTCTTACTGTCTTCAACTCTAACAGAATTTTTTTAAAAACAAAAGAAAGCTGCAATTCTTTAAATACATCTTGCAAAAATCACACTCAGTAAATATAAGAAATATTATCAACTTCCATGATAACCCTGTTGACCACATATTATATGATTTTGTGAATTGTGGATGTATGCAGTTCTACATCTGGTTTTTCTGTCAACTTCCTTAACAGACAAAGAGGAAATCGGAATTCCTGTTAACTGATGCTGGATTCAACAGAAGTACAAAGAAAAGGACACAATGAACTAATACCTATACTTGAGTAATTTCTGAATGAAAAGAAAGAAAATTCATATTTTCCAGAAAGTGATGATATATTCAGTCCTTTAACTTCTAAGGACAAGTGACTTAACCAATTTTCTATGAAATGTGATTTCATCACATTTTAATACCTCAGTATATGTTCTAGAAAATACGACTGCAGAACTGAAAAATCTTTGGACATCAAAATATTATTTTCAAAGTTACACTTCATCTAATGATCACAGCAATTTCTTTTATAATCCCATTGTGGCATGCCTAGAAAACAGTAAAGATTTGAAAATGTTTGCTTACTTAGGAACAGTAGAAATGCTCTTAGAATCCAAAGGCCGGACGACGCTCATGAAGATCCCCAAACTGTGATCTTATGTACAGTAATTTAAGCTAGTATAAGTGGATAGAAACAATGACATAAGATTACAGAATCCCAGGTTGGAAGGGACCTCAGGGATCATCTAGTCCAACCTTTCTAGGAAGAGCACAGTCTAGACAAGATGGCCCAGCACCCTGTCCAGACGACTCTTGAAGGTGTCCGACGTGGCCGAGTCACCCACTTCCCTGGGGAGATTATTCCAAGGGTTGACTGTCCTCACTGTGAAAAATTTCCCTCTGATGTCCAATCAGAATCTCCCCAAGAGCAACTTGTGTCCATTCCCCCTTGTCCTCTCCATGGGACGCCCTGTAAAAAGGGAGTCTCCGTCTTCTTTGTAGCCACCCCTTAAGTGCTGGTACATGGTGATGAGATCCCCTCTGAGCCTCCTTTTCTCAAGGCTGAACAAACCTAGTTCTCCCAGCCTATCCTCATATGTAAAACTATTATACCATGTGTGCATTAACAAATTTAGTAGAAGTGAAATCTTTGAGGGTTTGGATTTGATTTTTTTTTTACTTGCAGTTTCCGTTTTCTGAATAGGGTAAGACATAGAGTCTAACTGTTGCTGACAAATAGGAAAATGTTTGCATAGTAAAGCTAACTTTCAATGACATCATTATTACTGATCATATAAGGCCAAGAATGCTAGGAAAAGAATACGATTTACCAGTATTATTTAATGATTATTCTTGTGTATAATGGTGTTGTGTTAAATGCCTAGTGTGTAGCACATGGAGGAACCCAAACAAAATGATTAGTTTAATAAGACAAAAACTTCAGATGACCTTACCTGTAAGAAAGAGGGTTACACAGATTTACATGTATGGAAAATCTGTAAATAAACATATACATATATACACAGATATACTCATTTCACATCAAATTGAAACTTAATAATTCTTAAGAAAATTAATCTCATTGCTTTAAATATGAACATTATCATAATAAGAAAAACAGAATTATTACAGTAAAGCATTTGCCTATACAGAATTTCCCATAGTTAGCTATTCCATATACGCTCTCCATATGTGTATACAGCTTGAATACAAAACATACTAAATGATGTATTTATTTCTCTTGTAAAAATATGATGTATACATATATACATGACAGAGTAAATATACACACATACAAATAATGTGTCTACATATACATCAAATACAGTTGCAAATATAGGTGTTAACATGTTTTGCTGTTTTAAACAGTCTGATGTAAAGCTTTTCAAAACATCAAAGAATCTTGAGTCATTATGAACCTGTTTCAGTGGGAAAAAAGTGTTCATGCACTTCTCCAAACCCTACTCATAATCCTGCTAGTAAGGAACGTTTTCCTTAAATTAACATCTCATTCCGTTAGCCTTCTACTAAAAGAACAGTCCCACAAGAATAAAAACAATGTTTTACCACTGACTTCAATGGAAACAGAACCTACATATTTTATTCAGAGACAGTCTAGGTGTTTTACCACCTGCTACATAGATAATTCACAAAGAAGTGTGTTCAAGAGGCCATTCACATGTTCAAATACTTTAATGTTGAAATTTCAGCACTGAACAGAACCAAGAACAGCCTTTTCTCTTGCAGAGAGCAGGAGGAATACATTCTTGTAGGAAAACATATCAAGATCTAATATTTGCAATGTTCCCTGGTGTTCTTGTAGTTGATGATCTGTCAGTATTTTCATGTATCATATTTGTTTTATTTTTAGGTATTTATAAATCAGGTCAAAAGGTTTACTGCAGGCTGAAATTTAGAAAACAAAGTTTCAGAAAAAATGTTTATATATTACTTTCTGTTAAAAAGTGTAACAGACAATTTTGCATGAACATAACACAACATGCAGCTCCTCATGCAATAGAGAAAATACAATTCCCTAAATATTCTCACTCCTTTTTTAAAGCCCATTGATTGGTATGTAAGCTTTAGTCGAACCCTTTCAGATCATAATGCAAGTACCATTACCCTCAATGAAAAGGAAAGTCATTACTAACCATAACTATGGACTGGTCCATCGGAACAAAAAAAATATGCTATCTAAAGAATATTCAGAATAATTGCAGATAGTTAAAACTAGATTTTAAAGGAAACTACATGCCTAGAAGAGCACTGAAAAGTTATGTGAATTAAAAACTGTTGGAAACAACAGTTCTTGGTCAGAGATTGAATAAAGAAAGCTAGATACCTAAAGAACAGGATTTGCACAATGCAGTAGTCAGAGGACTTTCCAGATCTCCCATAATATCCAGAGGCACCTAAATGACCTACTCCAGAGTGGATTGTCACAAAGAACCTCAACTCTTGAAGCTGAATGCACAATACAGGTTTTCATGTCCCATCAAAAAGTCCAACATAAATTCTCCCCAAATTTTTTAATTTATTCAAAGGAAAATAATACATCATCAGGAACATATTTTTTTTTAATTGGAAAAACTACACAGAGGAGACTAAAAATGACTAAGTGCAGAGTATTCACGTACCTGAAAATAAGTGCTGCTGTCCCTGTTTATGGGAGGTATACCTGGTTCTTCTTAATTCCCAGGGAACACTGCTGTTGCTGCTGATTTTACTTAATTAGTAGTACCTCTACTAAAACGTCATTCCAATTTCTTTTTCATGCAGGCTGATTTATTGGAATTCCCCCTAGATTGGGAAAAAAAAAAAAAGAAAGACAGTCTGAGGAACTCAGAAGGGCTTAGTCAAGGGTTGAGCTAGGGCTCAGCATCAAAAGGAAGAATTCTCAGGGCCTATACCAGATCCTCAGACATTTTAAATCTCCAGGTACTCTTGTTAATCAAAATATTTGCAGTGATAGCCAGCTACTCAAAGATATTTACGCAATTCACCCTCAACAAAATTAATATCTTTGAGGATCTGGATTATAAGGCCATCCAACAGGCCAAGCATCAAAAGGTCGGAATAGTTTTGAAGATATTCAAAGGACAAAAAGGCATTTGGACACTTGTACAGAATGAGTCTATAGCCTTTCCCATCAATAGCAGAACCAAACAACAAGGGAAAAATTCCTCCTTTCCATTTCTAGTAATATTTTTCACATTAGTAGGAAGATTTAATATAAAGTCTGTGATTGGAAAGAGTCCAGAAAACAGGAATGGGAGGCAGAAGACAGCAGTGGATTGCAAAATACCCTGTATTATCTGTGAACTGCAAAATGCCCCTGCAGGAAAAACACTGCACTGGGGCTTCGGAGTGACAAGATAATATGAAAAGAGAAAGACTATAAAATGTGATAGGCAGGGCTGTCTGTAGGCACTTTTGGTTGCCAAGGAAGCTTGCAACATTCAGAGTGTTCCCAAGGGAACATTTTAGTCACTCATTTAACATAAGCTGTGGATAGAGTGTGATGCGGGTAGAGTGTGAGGGGTAACAGTGGCAAAGCTGCGCTGTCAGGGATTTGGTTCTCTCACCTATAACAACGTACCTCCTGCCTCTGCCAGCGGTCTGTCCTCCACAGTCTAATAAAACTCTAAATGGAGCTTACTTAATGCCATGTTCTTTTATGTTTATTTACAATGGGCAATTTTGCTTTAAATCCTTTAAAGTTAGACCAGTGTTTTCTTTACAGTGCTTTTCTTGAATAGTTTTGTATTTTTTAAGGAAATAGTTATATTGTAAAGAATACATTCTATTCTAGTCTATTAACCATTTTGTTACTAGTAACTAGTATAGTTTACTAGTAAATAGAAATAGCGTATACTCATGAGGGTATTCTTTTTTAAATAATTTACCTATTCATGAGTGTGTAGTTAATGCATCAAAAATAAGCAAACTACAAATATTTTTGTGTCATTTCCAGTGGAACATAGTAAAACTGTTTGAAAGAAAATGTAGTTATCTACAATATAAGTAACAGGTAATTAGATTCTATGTAACAAAATTTGAAATCATTTTATTGAGATTAATTTAAAAACAAAATTCAAAATTAAAACAGGAAATAATTAATGTAATCTGAAATTTTTGTTTTTCAAAATGAATGTTTGACTTAGATTGCAGGTTAAAAATTGTATTTACTTTATTTCCTATTACCTTTAAGTCAACTAATACCTTTTGACATTGTACAATTTTGCAAAACATATCAAAGTACAAAAGGAACTTGGAGATACACGTTAGAAAACAGAAAACAATATCTGAGGAGAACAAAATAGTCATAATGATTAAAATATGGTAACAATTTCTATTTTTCACATTGGAGAATATTTCTGCAGGTGGATATAGTTATAAGTCCCATTAATAAAAACTCAATCTCTCACAACAGGGATCTTGTTCTATTACTCATTCTCCCAGGTGTTATAAAATAACAAATAATAAATGTAAGTTCGTTATAGCATTAGAAGAAGAGGCCCCTACAGAGGACCTCAAAAGACCATGTGGTCAATCCTTCTTCCCTAAAGTAAGATTTCTTATATTCAGAATCAAACTTGAGAGCATCTAATTAATTTTCCCTTAAAGCCCTTCTATTTAAGGATACTTCCCTGCACTGCCATGTAGCCTATTCTACTCCGCACCAATATTACAATTAGACCATTTTTTCTTACTATCAAACTGAAATATTCATTGTCAATTAGTAAGCCAGTATCTTTTTCTTTTTTTCTGCTAAGACAACTCCTTTTTAAGGACAACTTACATCATAGGTTATTACTGATCACTCATTTCTCCCTCATTCTGTATATCACCCTTTTTTTCAGTATTAACATCCAGTCCCTTCAACCTTTCTTCTTTGATTACCTTTCTGAAAAAAAGGGAAACTAAGGCACCTTTGGTTTTTCTCATTACTAATATACTCTGTCTGACATTTCCAAATAATGCAGGATCTTAATCACCACAGTATGTCCAATGTCACTCTTTGAAGTCAGACAGATTGAGATTTAAGGTGCATGTCCCATTCGCTTATTCAGAACGTGTGTCGTATGACCAATGTAAATAATAATTCCTATTTAGACAGTGACCAAATGCAACCAGAAATTTTACCCTCCACATGTGATACAAAATACTTGTCAAGTGTAAGTGAATCTTGGAATGCAAATGTTTTTTTTTTTTTGCCACAGCAACACATGAAATCTTGTTTAATTTGTGGCCCCACTGCAGTTGTACATTCTTTTTGGTAGCATTAATGCCCAGACAGACAATTTCATCTCATATTTGTACACATTTTATTTATGCCCCTTAATTGTGACAATTCATACTTTGTTTTTATTGATGATTTAAGATCAGTTTTCAGTTTTCTCAAGAACACACTGAATTCTGATCTTCCAAAGCTCTTATAACCCCTCCTATCTTGATGCCATCTGTACACCTGAACACCTATTTCATGAATGGAAATATTAAACAGAATCAGTCATAGAACAAATCCTGGAAGAACCTCACTTGAAATCTTTCCAACAGACAGTGAATCAATAATAAATACTGAGTGTAGGCTTTCATCCAACTGCATACTAATTTTATACCAATAAAATATGAACTGTACTTCGTGAGGTTGCTCGTGAGAGAATGTTAAACAGGAGGGTCCCCAAATCCTTACTATGACCTTAGTAAATATCATAGTCTTTTCTTCCCCCTCATTCATTATCCTTTAGCATAAAAGAAAGGAAACTGGATTGATATGACATAATATTTTCTTGACCAACAGTAGGTGCTTTTTACCACTTATATATCTTCTGGTTATTTAATAATACTGCTCCACAGACCTTGTGAGGAAAGCAATTGAGTTACTAATATTTTTTTTAATTGTCTTCTCTCATTCTATTTCCCTTTCCCTCCAATTTTAATTGTCCTTTTCTTTCTTTCAGAAGTTCACAGGCATGACCACAGGTTAAGATTATTTCAATGTTTTTAATGTAGTGCTGGTTCTTTACTTCTTCAGTTCATCAAGCACTGAGGACTTGAACGAAAGTATTCCTCAATGTCTTATTTCCATATTCTGGCCTACAGTCCTATTTCTGTGCTAAGACTAGTGTTGTTATGTGTTTGGACACAATTAATTTTGTAAAGACTGAAGCAATTTTTACTTAAGCCTCCTTTGTATAAATCATAATTTGCTCTTTCCCATAAGTAATTACCCAAAATATTTTACTTTCTTCTACAATACATCCATAAAAATTTCTTTTTATCTTTTTCTTCCCTTACAAATAACTCATTTTTTCTCTTAATCTTTCTAATTTTATCTCTTTTCTGTAGAGGTGCATTACATAATGAAGGCTATCCACTAAGGAACAGCGAGTTATGAAGAGCCACATATTGTAAATGTGAATTACAGAAATGTAAATTACAGAAGAACCCACATTCACAAAAATATCTGTTATCTACAACAGCAAGTTCTGTAATCTCATTACTCCTCTGCTGTCAGCAAGTATCTATGAAATTTATGAGTAAATATCATCAAGTACCCTTTTCTTCTTCCTCTTCTCCGTGTAACTGATGAACATACTACTACATTCTTTTAAGGAAAAGATGTCTCTGTGATGGATGGAAAGCTTCCAACCTTAGTAATAACAAGTAGAAGTGGTAACAACATTAAATTTCATAGGCAAATGAGGTCTCTTTCAGCCCATGCTCCAAATACGCATGAAACATCGTCAACACAGCAGCTATCGTTAACCTCTGTGTTAGCAAAGAGTGCTAAAGCAGGGTATATTTGCTTCTGCTCAGTGCTTGTTAGCTCTGCTCATTGTTCCTGGAGACTAAACACACATGGAACTCACACTTATGTAAAGACATAAACACACTTAAAATAGTTAAGATGTCTGTTTTTTCTTGTGACTTTTCAAAGACATTTTCAATTACTAATCCCTTCATGCATACATGAAGCTTTAATAAAGATTCTTAAATTAGAAAACAAAACCTCAGATTTTATTGAAATATCAGCGTTAATGTTTTCTGTAGAGTACATGCTTTGATCAAGATTAGATAAACAGGGAGTATAACCTGTATTCATGTATACTATATTTTGGGTTGGGTTTGCAGCTAATTGCACTTATCAATTTAATGTATACTTTACATGTGGAAATTCTTGAAAATAAAAATATATTTGTTCTCACTAATGAAAAAATTTGGCCTGAAAACTAATCCTTCCTGTTGGGTGACTTGCAATTTCTCCTGCAAATAAATAACTGCCACACCAGTTCATCTTAGAATTTAGTGAAATAGAACTCATTATAATTTGCCTGCACCTGCTTATATCGATTTTATGGTTTTATTAAGGAACAAATATGGGAGAAATATTTTTTGTGCACACCACAATGTATAATGAAATATCCGTTTGCCATTTTCTGTCCCCTGTGAATCTCAATCTATGTAACTTCAGAACATTGTCCTTTCAAAGAAGAGTCAGTGCCTCTTAGCAGCTGAACAATCCTCCCATTTAGGTTACTTTAAGACTTCAGACACCCAAACACATTATTCTGTCCAATATTGTCTATGTTACATGACTTTATGGTTATTGTTCTTCAATAATGTCCCAGGGGAGAAAAAAAATATATATACCATTTTAAAGCTTAGAGACTTTCAATAAGAAAGCAAAAAATTGTGATTCCTTTCAAAGTTAGCCAGATGTATGAATACAGATTTCAAACACAAGATAGACAGAAATAACATTTTGATTTTACTGAACAGCATTAGTCATACAGTGGAAAATACACTTCATATCTTTTCCCTTAATCAGCTTTGCTAGAACAAAAATACCTGGACTGGTTTGACTACATTGTGTTCTCTGAGAAAACTACTTCAATTATCAACTGCTCTTGCCACTGCTTTTTCTCATATTGCTGTTTACAACCATTGATATTGTCTGCTACTATTATAAGCACAGCCATTTAATGATGGTGTGCAATACAAAGTGTATTTTCCTTCCCCAGTACTAAACAAACATGCATGAGTTAGGCAGTTCTGAATGTTCAAAGTTTCTATAGCTTTCCACAGATTTCAATTTCAGCAGAAGGTGAATTCATTGTGAAAATGAATGAAGAGGAAGAAAAGAACGTATGGATCCTTTATATCAAAGTTTTGCTCAGCATACCTTGGGAGAAAAAAAATGGGGAAGGTTGAGTTCTTTTATACCAATGCATAACTTTTTTCACTTTAGTTAAAAAACCCCAAACAACTTTAAAAATAAAAGTCTAAGTTTATACAGTGTAGGTTGTTTGCAGGCAATTTTTTTTGGTTTTTACTATGGCTTTAATCTTCCCTCCAAGTTAACTTACACTGTTTTTCTAGTCACACAGTACAAAGCTATAACACCTACAAATGTTCAGCCAGTCACAATTTATGGCCAATTAAACTTTTTGAAGATTTTCTCCGGTTGCTTTAAGAATAGAAATACTATTAAATTGCTATTTGTTTTTAAATAATTCAAGCACTTGGAAATGGGAAAGGAATGACGTCATTAAATATGAGGTTAGTTTCAACAAACCTTAACACTGCATTTATACTGTGCTTTTTACAATTTAGTTGTCTGTTTCATGAAACCACAGAGTCTGGCAAATGCTGATCTGGATTGAAAAAAGCAGCTATGAAATAGAATCATGTGTCTGCTATTGTAATGTTGTATCCAATTATTCACTGAAGCTTTAAAATAATTTATCTTGAGTGAGTTTTTGGCCTATAGTTTTTCAATTTCAGTTGTCCTAATGAATATGTTCGTTGAATTATTTTCTAGCAAAAGAACAAGTCTTGAAAAACAACCAGAGTACACTCTGAACTTCAAAATAGCCCTGAAAACCAGGAGCCAGATACTGTAAAACTTTTGCTAATCCAATCACAGAATTCAGTCAAAAGATTTATCTGATATTTTACTTACCAGATTAGGAATATTATTTATCAAAGTTTATATGTCACTAATAGTTTAAATTATACTGAAACAAAGTTTTCATCAAATTGCTTCAATAGACATAAAAATGCATAGAAAAAAATCTAGGAAATATAGATCTCTCTAACGTTAATTTTGATGACTGGAAAGCGAGAGTAAACCAGAAGGTACTGTCAAATATGTATTGCCTTTTTTGTGACTTTACAAAGCTGCAGAAGTGTAACTGCTCAATGACTAGATGATTTAGATGATATATTACATGCATTGTCTGAGTCACAAAACTTTCCTCTGTGAGTCTCATATTTTATAATTTTGTATTCAAATCATTGTTTCAGGAAGCCAAAATCAGCCACAGTCAGTAGGTTTTGCAGTCATGAGACTTGGCTGCCTATTATAACACTTTGCTTCTTTAAATCAGTGTGTTCCCCTCTGTCTTCTAGGAATCTTTTTTTTTCTTTTTTTTTGGAGGGTGGACTTTGGGTGGAAGTTTAACAATAGGAAAAATACACTGGAACTAAATGTCATGGTGAAATTTTTAAAGGCAAAAGGGGCAGTTAAATGTTTGGGTGCCACAGCAATGTAAGTCCTATGAATGTGCATGTCCCCCATTTCAATATAAACTAAATCATATGAAAATATATGGTTGTATGATTATCTATACTAAGCCCTTTTTTAATAAGCGCAACAAACAATTTCCTTAAAGGAAATATGACTAGTGGTACTGTAATAGTAGAATACATAATCCTTCAAGGTTATGCTAGTTTAACTAAGCCTTCTTAACTTCCTCTTCTCTTTTTAGCTAGACTTTGAAACAAACAAGTGATGTGGTAGAATACATTTCAGAATTTTATTGAAATTTAAATTATTGAAAAAAAATGAATTCTTGCACAAAAATGTTTCTCTGATACGTACTCTCCCGTACTAATTGCTTGAGATGATTAATTTTGTATGGTCAATGGAAAGCCCTTATAGTTATAGATACATTAAGCCATCCATATTCCAGGCAACAATAGATTCTTGAGTGAATGATCACAAAACCAGTTAAAATCAGACCTAATAGGGTTTAAAAATATTCACAGAGAACTTTCTTTAATCATCATATAATACTGAAATAGAAAGCAGACAAAATTAATGAAAAACATCTTTGAAATATTAATACAGAACACAGAGCAAATACTGAATTTCCTAATCCATTGCAAAAAATTTGTATGGGGAAAGAATTAAAAAAAAAAGAATGTCTTTAAGTTAAACTCTTTCAGCTCCTTTAACTTTATAAAAGGAAATGGAAATATTTTTAACCAGTACTTTAAGTGAACCATGGATTTTCTAAATTCCTTGATACATCTTTCTTGGGATGACCTGTTGTTACACCCCATTAAAAAAGAACATTGTGTTTCCTTGCATAACGCAACATGCTGACATAACAGCGAACAATATATCATTCTGATGACCCTTCAGGATTGAGAATTTTGAGAAGCTGTGGTTCACTGAAAACCAGGATTTAAACAAACTTAATTTATTTTATTAACCTTTACAGTGCCATGGTTTTGTGATACTTAATATAGATTAAACATGCTGTATGAATTTCCCATATTTCTTCTCAGAAAGTTATTCCTTACTTCAGAATATCACTTATGAAACTGTATAATCACACGTGCTTTAACAGTTGTGCCAGCTTTGAAGAGGTACACTGGAAACACTTTTCAGGATATATAAAATCTAAATGTTATTCGACAGCATTGGTAGCTTCATGTTTGGCACAAATCATTGCTGTTGTTTCCTGTCAATTCTGTGACAGTCCAGGGTAATTGTGTTGCCAGACCTAAAAGTATGCAACATACTAACTCTTGTGACACACAAAGCCAGCTTGCAACATATCAAGTTTTACTATTAGATTATGTTCCATAAAGTCCAAACAGCAGGGTAGAACAACATGGATTGAAGTTGATCTGTGATAATGCGTTAAACAAATCTGGTATTTAAAATGCCAATCTGCAAATTTCATCTTTTTGTACTTTGAACTGTACTTTGTATAAGGATGGTAAAAGGACTGGAGGATCTGTCGCATGAGGAAAGGCTATAAGCTGCTCAACCTGGAAGAGAGAAAGCTCAGGGGAATCTGATCAACATATAAAAATATATAATAGGAGGGAGTAAGGACAACAGAGCCAGGCCCTTTTCAGTGGTGCCCAGTGAAAGAAAAAAAAAATGGGGACAAACTGCAATACAGGAAATTCCTTTCCAACATAAGGGAAAAAGCCTGACTTATTTTTAATGTGATGATGGTCAAACACTGGAGCATGTTGCCCAGACAGTTTGTGGACTCTGTCATCTGAGATATTAAAAATATGACTGGACATAGCTGTGAGTAACCTGCTGTACCTGACCCTGTTTTGAGCAAGTGGTTGGACTAGACGATCTCCAAAGGTCCCTTCCTACTTCAGCCATCTTCTCATTCTGTGACCACTTTTATTTCCCTCTAGTGCCAGGAAATGTGATATTTTTATTAAACTCTAGAAAAGCCTCATCCATTCGTAAAAATTGATCCATATCTTGCAGAATGGACTGTAAATATTATGTATGTTGGAGATCTGTATCTAGTTTTTGGTTCCAAAGTCCAAAGTCACTGTAAAAGTCATGTTATCTCATTTTTGCTGACTGCCTGGTGTTCACAAATACAGGTTGTAAATTACAGCTGGCTAGAAATAATAGCTTTTTTTCTGAATATGACACTAGGAATTGCCAAAGGGTTTTTCAATGAAATTTTTTTGATGGACTTTTACAAGGAACAAATGAGATCTCAGAGGCTAAAACCTTACATGGAGTATTGGTGACTTATCAATACTTTCTCTGTATTGTTTACAGACTAGAATCCAGATCCACTTAATGCCACACTCACCAAAATTACAGAGGATTTAGCCTTTTCTGCATATGACAAAGTCCTCCTCCTCCTTTTTTGTCACTGTATACAAAATTTTAAGTGTTGAGTTACTGCTTCAGTGAATTTTTTTTCATTCTTTAGCAAGATTGATTTGCTTATTAAAGTAAGTAGAAAAGTAGATTACCTGCATATTGGGCAAAGAGCACAAATTTGTGTAAGAAGTACTTCTGCTAATGCATGCCATGCTCTTAGCTATTTCAGTAGTTTGTGAGCTTTGCAAGTGCTGGCACCTAGACTTGTTAAGATTTCTAGCTCTCTGCATGGGGCAGTACACAGGGAGATGACATTAAAACTTCAATGTCTACTGCAGCCAGCCTCCTCGATGTGTGTTCTAGCCCTTTTGTTCAGCTAATGTCTGACATTCTCAATCCTAACTCTCCGATGTGTCCAGCCAGCCTCACTTGTTATCTCCAGACCTTTTTCTTCAAATGAACTGCTTTCTTACTGAGGTGTGCCAGAAAATATTGAGAGCTTGACTTGGAAAATTCATTACTGTATTTTCCATATTTTGGTTAATTATTTTAGGTTTATAATAATGAATAATATTATTTGAAGGGAAACAAAACCACAACAGAAACCCTTTAGTAGGCAGCAGAACTGAGTCTGCAGTGTTTATAAATAGTTTTAGTGACTTAGAAAGATCCACATTTTGAAATTTGCAGTAAATATTAAAAGAATAGCTAATAACAAAGAAGACAGTTCACTAGTACTGAATGAAACAAAGTTTTAATTAGAAGTGTATGTTTCAATATTGCCAAATGTGAAGTCATAAGTCTAGTGTTCACTTAATTTTGCTGCTCTCCAATAAAGATGCAAATCCAATTAAAAATCTATCAGGAGAACAGAGTGTTGAATATCTAAGCATTATACCTTACTATATTTTCTTTTTATCCAAAATTAGAACTTCTAATTTTCTCATTTCTAGCCTGGAATTTGCTAGTAATATTTTTGCCTTGAAAACAATGAACGCTTGCAATGCTGATTGTCAGACAGTCCTAATATTTTAGAATGTAATAATCTGATGCTGAGTTAAAGTGTTTGCTTGTTTTGGCTGGAGTTTTTTTTGTGTGGTTTTTATTTAAGGCTGCTGAATTGTTTTACATCTTGCTTTATACACCTAAAGAATTGTGTTGCTAATGAATCTTAATGACATAGGCTTTAGGCATACTTGATAATATTGCAGGTTAACTTGTTTATTAGAAAAAAAACCACACTGTAATGTAGTAATAATATTTTTTCTTTTTTAAATCTCTCCTTTTGGCTACATTCCAAGGTGTGAAAATTAAGGATATTGAATAAACATATTTTACAAATGGTAGAAACAAAATACCTGGTACATATAGGAAAAGTATGTTAAAAATTAAACTACAGCATTGTTGTCAGCCTTGTAAAATATACAGCACAATAATTGTATACTGAATCAGTGTCTAGGAAAGAAGGAGATGGACATATAAAATAGAGATTGTGAAGGAAAAACTAAACAGTCTTATAAGTATCAGAAGTAACATTTCTGTAGCTAGAACTAAGGAAATACTGTATAAAACATACAAACTTCAATAATTAGTAATACTTTTTCATAGGCATTTTTTTAAAAACTTTGTAGAAGAACACGAAAGTTGTCTAGGAACCAGTAGCAGCACAGTAAAAACAGAAGTGTATGCCATTTAGAGTAAAAGTGTGTAATTTAAATGATTTTACATGACCTCTTTCTGCTCTAGATTTCAGAGCACTTGAAAAAGACAGTTGTTATCTTACATATAGAGAAGAGTAAAGTGTTACCATGAAGTGACTTCCCAAAGGGACATAATAAATAATATTAAAAAACCAGGTTTCCTTATCTTAGACTAAATTTTTTTTGTACCTAAAATAGGAACTCATGCAGAGCTTCCTCAGGGACACTACCGGGAGACTTCTTGCCTCAGGAAGACAGAGCCTATCTATCCATCTATATTTTTGTAAGAATGTATAAATGGCAGAGAAGAATTAGGCTTATTTTATAGTGATATAATACCACAGCTATCAGTGAACAGATCATTTGAAATCAAGGAGCGTACCAAGGTATGACAACAAGCATCATTTGGGCCTGAGACTGCGTTTTTAGGTGGGGTTTTTGCTTGTGAAGAATAGATGCAGTATGATTGTAAGTCAGTGTTGGATATGTGGAGCAGGACCACAGCACAACACAATCTGCTTACTTGCACGAAATCCCTGTTTAGTGAAGCATTAGGTTTGAATACTTTTTCCATTTTAAGGTATGCCTTTCTTTCAGAGTCACAGCATTGCACAGTGTTATACAGTACTAGAACAGAAACTCGATATGGCTGGTAAAAATAAGTTATATAGCATGTCTTACTTTTAAAAAGACAACTTTCAGCATAGTCTGGTACAAAAGAACTAAACGATACATCTCTGCATAAGAAGTAGAATGAGTCAAACCTCACAGTCAGATTAAAGGCTTATTTACCCATTTAATCTCTCTCCAACAGTGGCAGGAAAGGATGTTTAGGGAAAATGTGTAAGAATTTAGTCAGGTACAGATGGTTCTTTCCAAACTTACAGCTTTCTCAAAAGATAGGGGTCTACATACAGAAGACTTCAATGAGCTTGTGAACAATGATGAGGAAGATTCAGAGATAATTAAAATTAAAGCCATTTTAGGTGAATATTTGGTAAATTAATATATTAGGCCAGGAATGGTTAAAATAGATATAAAAGAGACAGGCTTGGTCTGTCTTGAAAACACTGGATTTTCTGTAATTTCTACTTTAATAAATAGCTACGTGAAAGTATCTCAGAAAGGAATTAGTCCCATTATGTTTTATTATAAAGGAATGAAACAAATTAATACATTTGTTAACATAAAACCACATTTAGAGATAATTTGAATTAGTACTGGAATGACAAATTCAGTCTCTCCCTACAAACTATTTTTAAAAGAGAAATGCAAACAATTGTGTGTCAGCTGACAGTACATGAGGAATTTAAACATAAAATTTTGCATAAGCCTAAAACATCTTTCTAATCAGAAATGCTTGTGTTGAGGAATGTTAAAGATTCAATTAAATAATTTATTAACCAGAGTTAGTAATACCTGTTAACCTATACTCTTTAGTGTCTTTGTTTTAGGACTAAAAAATAAGAGATTGAAATTTTAATCATCAACTAAAATTCAAGTGAGGGGTTTTTTTCTAAAAAGTAATTACTAGTATTAATTACATGTATTAAGGAAGGATTATGGGGGAAAAAAATATATCTTACGACCTAAAGGTGTTTCAGTAACCTGGTATTAAATGACAGAACAATTTATTGCATTGCAACCTTCCTGTCATTAAGTTGTATGGTTTTGGTGTAAAAAACACAGAATTTGATGCCAAGTGAACAGGCAAACCCAGATAATTTTATGCTGAAATTTTTCTCGCTTTGGCTATTATCCTTTAATTAATTAGGAACACAGAGTGCTGGAGCCAGCAGCAGGAGAAATTTGTCACTTACAGAAGAAAGGACTACAAAATCCAGATCACAATGTTAAAAGTCACAACATGAATTTAAATGTGTCTGCGTTTAGAATCTTGGAGAGCAAGGATAACAGCTGATGTGTAAATTTTTTGTCAAATATCTATTTTTGTTACAGGAATATTATGATTCTGTGATTTTGTGAATATTTAAAGTTGTCCTAACAGATTAAATATGTATCTATATTATTATTTAAATAAAATTTCTATAGTGCAGAATATTCAGAAGTTACTAATGAACTAGGAATCTCTTAAAATACCTGTAAATTCTTTATGGATTAATAAAGATATTAATATTGGCTGACACTAGTTCCAGAAATAGAGCTACCTAATTCCAAAGTTCATTAAGTAATAAAGGAGAACACCACTATGGGCTGAATTGCATGCATCTTCAGAATGAGTATTATTCAGTTTTCCACTACTCATTTTTACCCAAAACAGGGGTAAATATTGATTTGATTTTACTAAAATTATGCTTAATTTCAGTCCTCATGATATAAACAGTCTCACTTCTTTTTCTCTTGTTTTGACATACCTTGCAAAGACTAAAACAACCATTTGGTGGTACTTATTTTATCTATATATATTGAAGTGTCAGACATAGCTTTTTCCACCATATTTAGAATAGATGTTACTACTCTGACTTAAAGAAAATTTTAATTCCTCCTGAATCACTATTTAGTTCCTTTTGTTCCTCAAAATGTGCCCTTTTGAAATACAGATATACTTGTTTTCCATATCACAGGATCACCCAGCCCAAAGGCTATTTTTAAATCTCTTTTCTTGCCAAATACACATCCAAAATGTACATCAGTCTTAATAGCTTGTTGACAAAATGATGAAGAATCAAAGCAGTTGTTAAATACAGAAATATCTGACCCAAATTATTGCTAATAGAATTTACTTTCTACTCCAAAATAACACACTTATCAGTAATATCGATTTGTTATTCTTCATGTAAATTGATACCAGAAAAGCTGCAAAGGACTATCAGAAATACCCCCAAAAACCCTCTTCCGACTCCCTGACTGTATTGGATCTGGCTGGGATGGAGTTAACTTTCCCCATAGCAGCCCTCACAGTGGTGTGCTTTGTATTTGTAGCTAGGACAGTGTTGATAACACACCAGTGTTTTGGTTTCTGTTAAGCAGTGCTTGCAAAGCATCAAGGTTGTTTCTCCCTCCCTCTCCTCCCCTCCAAAGGCCAGTAGGCCACAGCTGGGTAAAAGTTTAGGAGGGGAAATAACCAGAACAGCTGACCCATGCTGACGAAAAGGATATTCTATACCATATGACATTGTGCTCAGCAGTAAATCTAAGATAAAGGAGGCTGCAGGGAGGCATTCGTTATTAAGGCATTTGTCTTCTGGAGAAACCGATAGACACACTGAGGGCCTACTTCCCAGGAAGTGACTGGACATCACCTGCTGGTGGGAAGTGGAGAATAAATCTTTTTGTTTTCGTTTGCTTCCATAAATGGCCTTCACTTTTTCATTATTAAACTGCCTTTATCTCCACCCATGAGGGTTTTTTAATCTTATTCTCTTCCTTCCTGTCCTACTGAGTAGAGGGAGTGATAGAGCGGCTGGCTTGGTGGCCACACTGCAGCCAGCCACCGACTCAGGCTAATCCTTACTCAAATGTATTCTGCTTTATCTATGTTATCCATTCATATTTCTTTACTGATTATAACACGCTGTTGTGCTTTCTTAGGCCTTTTATTTCTGGACACAACATATACTTTAATATTGTTTTTCAGTCATGATGTTTTCCTAACTGTGATGTTCATGTTTCTGTTAGCCCTACAATAACTGATTACTTCAGCTTCCTCTGTTTTGTTTTACCACACACTCGCAATTTAATATATGCTTTTATGAGCTGTTCTTCTCCCAGCAGACTGTCTCATAGCTTGATTGGGCATAGTTTTTTAGCTGTTGCTGTCTTACTCCAACTGCCATTAGGTTTAACATTTTTTGTATTTTTTCCTTATTCATTTTATTTTCTGTAAGTAATAGCAAATCCGTCCTGCTGAAGCTGGTTCACATTTTATTTGAAATAGTTAAATATTCATTAGTCTGGGGAGTCCCGGGGTCATTTCTGGTTTTGTTCAGTGACTATTAATATAAAATGCATGAACAATCTTGGCAGAAAGACTGACTCCAGATTATTTCAGAACTGCAGGTAAGTAGACACTGAAGAACTCAATGATATTTTAAAGTTGGAATAAGAAACTGAAATTCAGAATTGGTTACTGGTTTACACAAAACAGGTGAATTAAGGAACTTGCACCCTGTGCAAGGTATGACAAAGCACCTAAATCCGTTAAAGATGTGTAGCTCCAAGTAAAACTGTTATTATCCTACTCTTCTACAAGTATTTTTGCTTTATGTTACCCAAGGTATTGACTCACTAGGTCTAATAAATGGTAAATGACTTAAAAATTTGTTCTACATTTATAATTTGTTATAACTATGGATTAACTATGTAATAATTATATGCAATTTAATAAATAAATAACAATTACATACTAGAATAAGTAATAGCTTGAACCTTAAAAATACACAATTGGTCTACAGATATACTGTTTCGCTGATTAGGCTCATTACTTATGGAAAAATAAGTATAAAAATAAATACTCAATTTTTCAGCTAGGAATTACTTCTTTGTGCTGTCTGAACTTTGCAAGTATGCTATAACTAAAGAAAACTGCAAGATGAAAGGAACCTCATTTGTCAAAAAAAGAAAAGAGTGTTTTATACTAAAATCTATTTAGTAGAGTGGAGAACTAAAGGGAGAGGGAAAGAAAAACCTGTGTCGAAATGCGGTTGAACACTGAAAACTATCACTTACCAACTTTTCTCCTGAGAACCTCTATTTGCAGATAAATATTTGCCTGTGACATGTAATTCTATTATAATACTGCCAAGAGGATACTCCTTGAAGTTTTTTCAACTTCAGTTAAAATCAATATGTGTGGTAAATCTGTGTTTATGACTCACTTTTAAATGTGGTTTTTTTTGCATAAAGTGAAATGAATTTATTGTCCACGCTGTTTAACAGAATTTTAAAAAGATATATACATTGCATTTATCTTACAGTTTAAAAGGGTCCTGAGTAATCACCCACTGAAGTCACTGACTTCAGTAGGAATGGAGCACAATTTCTTTGCTTGGAGAATTTTATACAGCAAATGTATGTTCATCTCACAGCATATAGGAATATAGGATAACATATACGTGCAGTAAATTCAGTGTGCCTGGAAGCTTTGGCATTGGATGTGGTTTTGTATCAAGGTGCAGTCTTGGCCTAAGCCAGAACATATCTTGAGAAAGCACACATCATTCCTAAATGCTCACAAACCTACGGAAAAATACATAAGACCTAACAAAGACAGAGCAAATAAACAAAAGGACTTAGTAACTGTAGATTTGCGATCGTATTTTAAAGTAAGGCAGATGACCCTCCAGTCTAATGACAGTCACTACAAACATACAAATGAAAAAACAAACCGAATTTTTTCTTAGGATGGATTTTTCTTTTCTTTTAATAGAAATTAAACTTTCCCTGTGTTTGATTATGCAGGATATATTTAATATAATTATTGTATTTATAATTTATTTTCCTAGTGATATCAGAAAAAGGAAATAAATGTCATTTCTATGACAGATATTAAAATTTGCCTTACCTGTAAAGATCTCAAGTTATCTTTCATTGAATAAGTAGGCATTCTATGAATTTTCTCATTGCCTATTCTTTTATTAACTGATCTGCTTTTACACGTAAGTTTCAGTAGTGTTAAATGTACACAGCTGTGAAGTACTTAGACTGAAAGGTGTATTACACAAATATGTTATACTGAATGTGATTATTTTTGTTTACTCATCTTTGAAAGATTATATTTAGACATCAGATTTTTCATTTTTCTGCATAATTTAAAAGCATATATACCTGACATTTTGTGTTCAAATTCACGGTTCTAAGAGACTTCAAAGACATTTGCAAGTATAACCTTAGATATCGCCCAAGATCATACCATTGTTTGGGAGGGAAAGAAATATTGTATCAGCTCTCTCTTACCTTATTACTTTGTATACTATATCACATCATTGGAATCTAGATGACATACTGTATACAACAAGTCAGCTAAGAAATTAAAACTTGTAAATTTTAGGTTGAAATATTTTTAAAATGTACTATTTAAAAACCCAAACCAAAATATTTGGACTACTTGTGTACATTTACAGCAAATAATTAGACAGGTGAATGTCAAGCGCAATGCATCCCAGCAGTGCAGTCCCTTAAGGACAGTGAAAACCTGTCACATGTAGTACTCACAGTTTTGAAGAAGTAACAGAAAAAAATAAATATTTAACATAAAAACCATCATTTATTTATGAAGTGTCATAAGTGGGAACCACATTTTATAGGTAAACAGAAAGAGAGGGTTCTAGCCTTCAGTTGCTTACTGCTTTAATATTAGAGATATGAATGCTTATTTTCATAATGGCATAATCTGAATGGGTACAAACATGTAAATAAAGTACAGGCAATATGCTTTTCTTCTTCACAGTTTAAAATATGAATCAATTATTAATTAATGAAAAAAGATAAATTCCAGGTTCTTTCTCTGCATTTCACAGGACATTCTGCTTCAGACAGCACATTCCTCAGCCAGATTTGCAAATCTTCCTTTTTTATCATATTGACTTCTTTCAAAGATATGCTTAACTTTGCCATTTTTAAGGAATACTGATGAGTGTTAAAGATAATTTGCACTGAATGAATGTCGCCATACTATTGCTTTCTATCACTAAAGGAAGACAGTAATTTCTAAATGTAGGTTCATAAAATAATGGTTTAGGAACGTTTTCTTTTTGCTATAATTTGGCAACTACACATAATGTTTGGTTTTATGCCCCTTTACAGATAATGTCCTATTAACATTACACAAGAAAATCCAAAACTGTCTCTAAAAAGAAAATCTAACAACTTATGTTTGATGCTTTCATTAGAAATAGATAAGTAAGTTCTTGCATTTTAAAAGCACAAATCTTCCAAAATGTCTCTGAAAATTTACACAAGTACATTACTGGAAATATTCACTTTGCACACCCATGGGTGTGCACACACATGAGTATTCTCCTGCAACAGAAAACAGTATAATAAGTTCAATTCCTTTAGAATTCCAGAGATAAAATAAGCCTACTTGTATCCTCACAAGGTCTCCACTCTTGGCAGTGCAGTGGCAAAAAAAGTTTAAAAAGAAGCCCAGAGGACATATCCGCATGTGTGGGCAGCCACGGCAGTGTCCCAGATGGGGTGAGCCGTAGGCTGGTGAGACACAGGAGCCAAACTTTCCCATTCCTACACAAACATACTAATTCTTAACTCAAATCCTCTCATGCAGGTTTTTTTTGGGGTTGTTTGGTTTTTTTTTTAAGAAAGTAAACTGAACAGACCTTTCATTTTCTGTGGAATAGTTAGGCAAATAAATCCCAAAGAGTGCTTTGCACTTGGAGCTATAATCTTGTGGGCCTTATTTGGAGCTACAGGTAGGCTCTTACCTTTGGGAAACAAATGCTTTCTTTGTCCCTTCTGTTTTGGTTAGCTCAAAAAGAGCTGCTGCCTACTTATCAAAGGAATTTGAGACTACTTTGTGGCATCAAAATACTTTCATCTGTCACATGTCTATATCGTGACAATTCAGAATTTTATTTTAGACATGAGGTAGAGGGTAATGTGAATTCCTTTGGGGGCAAAGGGGAACTTAGAGTAGGATATACTGAGCATCTCTTGTTTTGATTTTGTCCCAAGCTACTATGGGGAAGATAACAGCAATCAGGCTCTCCCTTCTGAGAAATAAGAGTGTAGCTATATCTCTTTTTAACTAGAAACTTCGAAGTATGAGCATGGGAAAACACTTCTATCTCTATGGCTAAAATCACATACTGCTTTACAAATAATTTTTTATCTTGAAATATGACTATTTTACACTAGAATTAACTTCTAAGTTTGAAACTAGAATAAGTCTTTTGAATATTATTTTGCAGCTGAAATGCTTCTCTACTTCATGCAATGCTATATAAGGTATGTTAGACACAGTTTTAAGATATTTCTTCATTAAAAGTTTACAGCTTTCCTTAAAAAATGTTACACGTTCAGTTATTCCCGTTCATGAGGTGTCTGATTCGGTTTCAGGAATGATATTAATATTTACCAAATCTAAAGTAAGAAGGTTTATTGGTTACATGCGGCAAGATGCTGGCAGTGGTGGGGGCTGCAGGGCGGCCTCTGTGAGGAGAGGCCCAGGCTGCGCCACCGCACATGGCCCGTTCCAGCCGGCTCCAGCTGGTTCCAGCCGGCTCCAATGGATACACCACGAAGCACAGCTGAGCCTGGCAGCCAAGCTGGTAGGGCCTCTGGGAAAATACGTTTAAGAAAGGGCAGAAAATGCCAGACAGGCAGAAGTAGACAGAACAGAGAGTGTGAAACAGCAGAGGGAATGCCACAGGCAGAGAAAGAGGGGGAGGAGGTGCTCCAGGCGTTGCAGCAGCTACTCTCTCTGCAGCCCATGGAGAAGCTGTGGTGGAGCAAAGGAAAAGAGAGGAGAATGGAGCAGCAGAGAGAAACCATTATGTACTGATTCTAACCTCCTCTGCCCAACCCTCCTGAGCCCCTCAGTGTGGGGTAGAGAAGTCAGGAGTGAAGGAGTGAAGTTAAGCATGGGAACGGGGAGAGGACCGGTGTTGTTCTAATGTTTGCCTCTTTGTTTCCCACTACCCAAATATTTTAATTAGCAATAAACCATGATGGTAATTGGTAAGTGATCTCCCTGTCTTCATCTCAACCCATGAGTTTTCTCATTCCTGTTCTTCCTATTTTCTCCACCCATCCCCTAAGAAGGGGAGGGAGTGAGTGGCTGGGTGGGGTTTTGGCTTTTAGCAAAGGTTACCATCCCCAAAAACACACACACAGCATTCTTTTTGATGTCCAGTGTCAGGCTCAAGAAATTCTAGAAAGATACAGTAGCTGGTGCATGATCTCCCTTTTTATATCTTGACCCATAAGCTTTCTCATTTCTTTTCTTCTCATTTCCCACCCCTTACCCCACTGTGGCAGGGGAGGAGTGAGCTTGGTTGGGGTTTGGCTCTTAGCCAGGGCTAACCCACCACAGACTGTTTACCAATCCTGATGCTATTTCTGAATATACTAGAAGAAAAAGACATATGTAAAAATATTTTTATAAGATTCCAGAGTTACTTATATTCTGAATGATGATACATAATCGTATCTTTTTATTATAGCAGGTGTATTATCAGATTTCTCTTGAAATTTCCACAATCTGAAAAAAAGCACAAATTCCTTGGACATATAAAGCAATAATGTTACCTAAGAACTTTCATATTCAAAGTTTGCCACTTAAATCCACCTATCCAGAATACATGTCCAGACTCTGTGTCCTTTTTACACAATCTCAAGCTCTGAGCTCAGGTTTGGTCTCCTACATACCAGCTAGTCCACCTTGCAGTTCACTACTGAATCATACATATACTCATATAGAGAATAGAGAGCTAAACCACATAGAAAATTGGAATAACATTTAATAAGTTTAATATCACTATGGTGATAAGGCCCACAGTTTGGCCGCACAAACACACTGATCAGCATCCTGCTTAAATATGTTTTGTTCCACACCCTTTTTCCATTTTGCCATGCTTGTTCCTCCCTGATCCAAATTTCTCCCGCCATTTTCCCACCTTTAGCTCTTCCCCTAAACACCCCACAGTCGTTTTGCACATTTCCACAATTCTGTCAAAACTTCCCCTACCAAGTTTTTGATAATCCCACCAGGCCCCTCATACATCCCATTAAAAGTGTATTAACTCCCATGAGTCCCACAGTAATCACGTTTCCCCCTTCCTATCAGTTACAAAGTTATGGTTGAGCCTCTTCAAGGTGATTCTTTGGTGACCCTGTCAGTGGCTCATCCATTGGTGGCCTGGGAGTTCTCATATTTGTTATAGTCTCTGTTATCTCCTGATCATTAGGGTTTGTGTATTTACTTATTACTTTTCCTGTGTCTTGTTTCTGTTTACTGTTGAGTAAACTACTCATCAAATGTTCTCACAAACCAGATATCCTCACACTCCAGGTGCGCACATGTCCTTTAATTTCCACAGATCTTTACAGAGCTGAAACCATGAGTTTAATCCTACCAATACAAAAAGACTAGGATAAATAAAGTGATAGCACATACAAAATAAAACATACAGTGACTGTGAAGTACTGTAATAATGAACAAAAAAACTTGTTAAATTTAAACTATATGGAGGCTGTTCTTTAGGATCATAGTTTAAACTTTTTTTCCACTTATTTGTTTTGCATTTATTTACTTTAATTAGATTCAGCGCAAGCTTTTCTCTTCAGTATGGATTAAAAAAATGAATAAAAATGCAAGTGAGTTTTATTCAGTTTACTGTGCTATAATTTCCATAGCTTAAAAAGGACTAATTGTAAGCTTAACGCACTTTGTATGTCAAACTAGACTAAAAAAAAAGTTAATATTAGAATATTTAATCCTTTAAAATGATGGAATGAAGGAGTAATAGACAAAAAACTTCTCCAGAAACAAAGCATTTCTTAAAATTCTTATAAATTTTTTCTCAGGAGCTCTATGCTTATATTAATGAAATTTAATACTTTTCATGGTATGAACTATTCAGAGACTCATATTTCATAATCTGCATTGTTTGTTTTCTGTAACACAATATAAGTCATGGTAAAGGTGTAGATATGAGGTGATATTTGAACTTTTAAACTATTCCTTTGTTCTTTTATTTCTTTCTTTGTATCTTGCATCAAAAACACACTATACCTCCTTAAACTCAGTATGTGATTCATACACTATGTTATAACTACTTTCAGTACATTTGTGATTAAGACATTAAATGTTGAAAGTTGTTTTATCTACCTAGGTCCAAATAAATCTCTCTTTTACTTAACTGAATAATAGTGCTAATTCTGTGGGGAGAGTCTTACTTCAGACGAGAAGCACTCAGAATGTCTTGGATTTCTAATTAGCACACTTACAAAATTTTGTCCTTGGTATGCAGTGATTGCAGCTAGTGTATTTACCAGCACTAGTATACTTCTGAGATTAAAAAAATATAATATGCAAATACTGAGGAAAGATATTTGTGGCAGGCGTTTTGTGGAGACAGAGAGGAGATCTGGGAACAGTCATTATGCTTTGTTTGTGTGTCCCCCAAAAGACCCTATTAGAAGTATTAAGGCAGAGGAAGCTTCATGGTGACAACCAAACTCTGCTGTGTCAGATAATTTACACGCCTATTAATCTTCCCTAGCTGCTCCTGTTTCAGAAGATCCAAACTCTTGCCAAATCACCAAGCGCAGCCTCCAATATTTTCTGTATTCAGGTATTTTTTTACTCCAAGTCTGCAATGCAGAATGAATCTTTGCTTCTGACTTGATTTATATGTAATTCATTACTGTGAACTCACAGTAAGCATATGCTCAATATCCTGTCTCAACCAAAACACATGTATTTTACCTGTACATGTGTTAAAGCTGAGCTACATCACTTTCCACACTCAAGGAGCCATCCTTACTGCAAACTCAAGAGAGGGAAAGTGATGAAGGTGTGCAGAGCAGACTGAAGACTGAAATAAGCAACACTGAGACAAGGCTAAATGCATGCTATCTAACCTACTTATAAATTCAGAACTCTCAGATAAATGAGAAAATGTAAGAAATTCCACCAGGATACACCTCTAAGTAGAAAACCCAAACATATGGCCCTCCTAGCTTCTGGGTATGTAAATTTATTGCAATATACCGACATACACAGTATTCAGTTCTGGATAATTATGAAACAGATCATTAACTGTTCTAAACTATCATATCTCTTGGGATCCAGGATGATACGTGAGATCATGGTAACATAGCTACAGATGTAGAAAAAACAAACAACCCACACTAGTAACAATACTACTATATGGGGAAAATACAACAGTAGGAAAATATTGTACTTTACAGAGTCAAGATAGCATGTTTTTCTTGCTTCTTTATACATCAGTTGAAAAGTTTAACACAAATATTCTGGTAGTGAAAATATTTATTCAGATTGCATATTTCTACATTTGTACAAAGGCTACACCTATTTTTTCTATTTTTTTTTCTATCCTGTAGTTAATGAGGTTCAATAACTACAATAAAATCACCATAGGAATTCTGTCCTTCATTCTCTAAGCACACTAGAATATAACTGGAACATGTTGATATATTGTGCAAGGAAAGATGACTAATTCTCTCACTCACCTATTATGGAATGATAAAAATCTTCATTTAGGAAGACTGATCAACCACTTGGGAGTATGTTGAAGATTAATTCACACCACATGGGCAGTTAAAGATAAAATTTGGAAGAAATGCTCTGGTTAGAAACATGAGAATTGCTTGTTCGGATCAGTATCAACATGGAAGAAGGATGAGTCAGTGCCACAGCATGTGTTTCCACTGGATGTTCATACCTGAGGTCTATTTTCGAGGACATGAACTAAGAAAAATGAATGTAGATATAGTATTTTGGCACCATTCTTGAATTTTAACCCCAAGCAGACAAGCAAGTATAAATTAATGATGAACCAGTATTACTTTCTATTCATTGTTTTTCCCAAAGCAGCATATGATTCCTAGATTTAAATGTTGCATGCATCACAGACAACTTTTTGTCATTCTAGAACAAAAAGAAACCAGGAAGCATATTTAATGCCTTTAACCTGTACCACAAGTGCAGTGAGTACTCCTGGGATATTCAGGAATGTATATATGTCAGGCTGTTCACTCCTGTTGTACATATTTAGGCTGCAACTGACCATTGAAGAATTATTATATCAGGGCATTATCTCCTGTGTCTTTCCTCTCCCATTAACAGCAAAAACTCTTGTTGGAGAAATAAACAACTATTGGGCATTCAAGAATAAAGCTGGTCAGACATTTTCTGGGGATTTTTTTAGTTGCTATTATTTGAATCATAAATATGTTTCAAAATATTTTAGAACTGGTTAATTTTAAGCAACCCCACAGCAGAGTTTCAGATGAAACCTGGACAAACTTGGGCAAAGTTCTTCAGGGGCAGAAAAACTCTTACTGTCAAGCAGAGAGTTCGATGTGTTTCACAGAACAAATTATTCTGTGCTTTGCTTCCATTTCTGACATTCATAAGCAAAAGTCAGACTCTGCTCTTCAGAGATGGCTTAGTTTTTCCTAAGCTTAGGAAAGTATATGTCTTCTTGGAACTAAAGAAGGCTGGACACACTGCACAGAGTCAGCTTTGATCTACAAATCACTTTGTGGTCCATTGTGTGGCACTTTGATGAGAATGCTACCTGCGTGTGGGGATAAACATTTCTGCCAACAACCTGGAGATTTCATTTTCACTCACCACTAGGAGACGGCCAGTGCAAATAATAATTTTTCTTGGACTATCACCAGGTTAGTAAGTAGACAAGTGTCATGGTTTAGCCCCAGCTGGCAACCAAGCCCCACACAGCTGCTCGCTCACTCCCCCCAACCCCTGTGGGACAGGGGAGAGAATCAGAAGAGTAAAAGTGGGAAAACTCGTGGATTGAGATAAAGACAGTTTAATAGGTAAAACAAAACAGTAATTGTAACGATAATAACAACTACAACAACAATAATAATATAATGAAAAGGAAAAGGAAAGGCTGCATGCACAAGCAAAACAAAACAAGGAATCCATTCACTCCTTCCCATGGGCAGGCAAGTGTCCAGCCGTCACCAGGAAAGCAGGGCTCCATCACGCGTAACAGTTACTGGGAAGAAAAATGCCATCACTCCGAATCTTCCTTCCTTCTTCTTCCCCCAACTTTATATGCTGAGCATGATGTCATAGGGTGTGGGATATCCCTTGGGTCAGTTTGGATCAGCTGCCTTGGCTGTGCCCCCTCTCCTCCCAGCCTCTTGTGCCCCTGGCAGAGCATGGGAAGCTGAAAGAGTCTTTGCTTAGTGTAAGCACTACTTAGGGACACTTAGCCACTACTTAACAACAACTAAAACATCAATGTGCCATCAGCACTATTCTCATACCAAATCCAAAATACAGCATTATACCAGTTACAGTGAAGAAAATTAACTCTGTCTTAGCCAAAAGCAGCACAATATCATGAACATTGTCTTGTTTTAACTATTCTTCTGTTCTTAAGCAAGAAAATCTGCCAGTATCCAGAGAAGAAATAAGGCAACGGCAACAACTGTTAAAGGAATGTTAAGAATATTTGTTGTGTACTCGATAGATCATCACAAAAACAGAAATATGTGTGAAACAAGAAGAAACAACAAAAATGGCATAGAAAAGACAATTATCTTGATTTAGACACTAGCACAAATGAAATACACAAGACCACAGACTGAAGTCTGCTAACTGCAGAGCAAAGACAGTTTGGAATATGAGGAAGGAGCATTACAAATTTCATTTAATAGGGTAGCCAGTAAGGAAAAAGCCCTTGCATCTTCCATGAAAACCTGGTGTTACCAATAGTTGGTTCCAATGGCTAGCTTTATACCTCTACTCTTAGGAAAAACACCGAGCCACATTTGTTAAAAGTTGTCTTTTCCTATGAGGTAGTGAAATTAAAGCTTATGCTTGGAGGAATGGAAAAATAGAGAAAAGAGAGGACATCTTGCACTGAGAAGGGTCATCAGAACAAAAACCCAATTCTTGGGTATTTTTTGTTCTACATAAACCCAAGTGTGACTCTGTCTTTCTAATTATATCTATATTTCCATATTTCTAATATATTTCTAATGATATCTATTTTGATACTGGCTGATGTTCTGAAGGATTGAGCACATAGACTATAATATTATTACTCTTTAATTTAGACTCATAATGTTAGTATCACTTCATTAATTCTTTGGAACCTGTGAAGTTATTTGTTCAGGTATAAAGGACATACAGTTGATGGAACCAGAGGTGAAACAGAACCTGAAAGAAATTGTGTTAAAACGATTCAGTGTCTCTTAGAAAGGAAAAAAATTAGTTGTTATATGTAAAAGGGATACAGAAAATAATGTTTCCTCAGTGCATACTTCCAAGAATAATTATGAAAAAAATGAAATGTTATGGGATACTGCATACCAGTTTTGAACTTTGAAAAACGTCTTTTTCCAAGGCTTTGTTACTAACAGTGTAAGTATAATGACTATTATGCTTGTAGCACAGGCAAAATGTTGTTAATAATGTGACACAAGTATTACGTTTATTACGCTATCCATGCAACATAGACATGCTTTATTTGCTTAGCTCATTTTACCATATCTTCTGATAATTATAGTACCAAGAAAGAAGTGTTACTTTAATTCATAAAAAACTTTATTTTTTCTATCGGTGCCTATAAGTGTATGGTAAATTTATGTATTTCTTTGGTTATATTCTATCTTCTGTTAAATAAATGGGATTTTGGCAATGACTTAAATGAACCTAAAGTAACACTCATTTTCTCCATTATACATTTTGAAATGAAAACGAGTTTGAAACAAAGCAAGTTAAAAGGCAGAATCAGGTATAAAGAAGCTACAGTTCAAAATAAAAGTATTTCAGCAATGTTTTATATACTTCTTTGTTTTAAAGTGGGTTTTTTTTGTGACATAAGTTTACCATTTGCAATGGATTAGTTTAAATGTGAAAAAGAGTCTTGCCAGGGAAAATGTATTATTGTTGCATAACAGCTTGTATATATAGTATATTGTGCTGACAGATGATAAATGATATTTATGACAATTGCTGCTATTGGTGTGGGTAAATCACATTGGTTTACTTACAAGCCATACTAATTTACATTTCATTTGTAACACTCTTATCAGTTAAAGGCAATAAACATTGAATTTACGGCTTGAAAATATATTGGTTTAAATAAATAATACATTTTTATTATAGATAATTGCATGGGAGAAGATTTTTTTTATTTAAAGTATGTCTCCTTGGTTTAATTTTCTTGTCACATATGGGTTGGCTTGGGAGTTAACTTCTTTTATTTTAAAAATGGGAATGATAAAATAATTATCAGGTTTTCTGTCATCAACCATGTTTCAGCATTACATTATGCTGTATGACTGAAACACTGATTTGTGTATGAAAGATACAGAATTGACAAAGTAAGTACATTCAGTAGATTTTGGCTAATGTGTAAATGACAATGATTTTCTTGCTCCTTGTTAGTAACACACAAGCCTATTCTATCATTTATAATTGTGGCATAGTAATATAATTTCAGAATACTGAATCAGTAGAAACATATGAATTTAAAGTAATTAGAGTACATTGGAATCAGGCTCTATGTACTTCTCCTGGCAAAACTGATACGGAGGGCAGAACTAGTTCTGACAGGTCTTTCAGAACAGTTTTGCGTGAACAACTGAGTCCTAAATTACCCAAATTAGCAAAACTGGGGAAAAAAAGGGTTTTGGATGTTACTCTATGAATTACTACATGTACTGGGAGTCTTTATGTCTGTCATTCACCATAACCTGCAAATTCCATTACGTACAGCCTCCTGCTCTTGTTTTCCTTCCTATACAGCAGATGTGGATTATCAGTTTAATAACAAGATGATATGCACAGTATAGTTACTCCCTATCGCTTTTTTTACCGCCCAACAGGGAAAAATATCAAGCTTTTAACAGAGGAAAAAACAGATCAATTTTGTGAGATCAGAATTTTTTTAAAAATCTTTTGTTCTTCTATAATCATTCTAGAAGTGACTATAACTCTGGAAATGATAATCCCGGAGAAAATACCCCATGCGAATTGTAGGATGATTCTGCAAAACATAATAACATTGCAAGCACCACCATTTCAAAGTTTTTCAGCAGTTTTATCTACTAGGTAGTCTGCTCTTCTAATTTTTGCTTTCTTATAACTTCTTTTCTTATAACATTCTTGTCCAGAGTTCTTGGAAGCATATAAGAAACTAATGCAAAATCATTACAATCTGTGTTAGGTAACAAAATGAATAATGAACTAGCTGTGAGGTGAAAACAACTTGTGGCAGAAATTCCACTCCTGATGGAGCCCTGCCCTCCTTGCTACAATGACATTATCTTGTTTGTTTGTTTGTAATTTAAAGGTTAATGTTCTGTGGAATATGTAATGAAGAAGGTCTTTAAAAACTGATTAGAAAAACAAGTTAATGCAATTCATAGAGCTAGCTATTTATATGAAATCTCACTAGAAGATGTGGAACTAGAAGTTTTTTGACTTGTTCAAGAGGTGTGTGTCAGTGGTATAGCTCAGAGCTGGACATACAGTTGAAAGAACTGGAGACTTTGCAGACAGTGACACAGATCTGGCAAAGTTTTAAATTAGATACTTTCCTATTTGTACCTCTGCTATATAACTCTAGGGTTTTTTTTTTTCTGTAATCTTCACTTTGCACTAGACTGCTGACACTATGAAAATTGATCACTAGTAGTGCAATACAACAGTTAACCTTAGCCTGGCTGAACAATAAACTCTCTTATGTGTCCCAAACTTTCCAGCATCAATATTCACTCAGAAGGGAACCAACAAAAAACATCCATCTGAACATGAACAATGTCCACCTATATTTTATCCTAATGAAGATGATGCCAAAAGTGTGATCTCATTATTTAATTTTTAGCATGTACTGAGAAAGCTTAAATATAGAAGTGCTTAAATAGTGTTTATAGCACAACAGTCTTAATGACCTTATTTATCCAACAACCCACTTCCTTTGTGCACAAGGTAACTGTCACCAGATAGATAATAAATTGTTTCCTAATCTTGCCAAATATCACCATTTTTAATGTTACATGCACAGAAATACTTAGTTCAGTATTCAAGTAAAATAATCTAAGTAGGAAAAATCTTTCATTTACCTGCCTGGCTGAACCCCATTTCCTATAAATTTAGCTACATAATGGGATTCAAGTGTGTCATAAACTATTATAGGCAAATTTGATTCATTCCCCCAGTATTTTCTAAAAGCCATTGTCTATTTTATCTACTCTTTCCAAAGTCATGTGCAAGTCTGAGACCAATTTTGATACATGTTAAATGTTAACTATTATTACAGATAGGTTTGAAATTGTTAATATTAAAGGTAAATGTATGTGAAATATTGAAGATTTGTAAATAATTATCTATGCACAGACACTGCTGTAATTAGCAGCATTGCAGTATTATGTCTTTAATCTTTGGTACCTACCTATAGTAGAACAAAAACATATCTACAGTCTCACTGTATACCTTACATGGTGTCTCAAGCAACTTCCCTGTTATGTCCTTCTTGCCAAACAGGGTATTTGCTAGCTCATATTATCCCTTGTTTTACATTCATTTTCAGACAACTTAAACTGTGGCACCCTAAACATCAAGGTTCATCATTCCAGGTGATGATGATGCTATTCTGAAATCTTCTAAGTGTGTGAGGAGGTTTAGTGTTTCCCAGACTTGTTTAATTCTGTAACAATCTAATGGATTAGTATGGGATCATTCATCAGTCTGGAAATACCCAAGACTGAAAATATCTAGAAGGTTTCACAAAAGCTTTTTTTTCCTTGATCTTTTGTTCTCCTTCAATTCAACCTGATAGTATCAAGATGCCAGATCAAAACTACTAACATTTTTTGCTACTGCTGTGTCATCTGTGGTGTCAGTTATGCTAATAACTGTCTTGAACTATTACAGAATTGAGTGACATATCCTGTGCTGATATAAGCTAATATTGTCTCAATGACTTCAACAGAGCTATGATAATTTGAAACTGTTGAGATATTTCCTTCTTGCTTTACCAGGCCAAAGACAGTTGTTGCAATAGTCACATCACTGGAATTACTCCTTTCTTTAAGGATCCTAAGAAATCTGCTGATATATATGATGAGCTTCCCATGCTCTTTCTTTGCTTATTACTTAGGAAGCTTCTCAGCTTTTACCCTATTATTATTACTAGCATATTTTATTATTATTTATGATCCATATAGCACCACAGAATTAAGTTATCAGCAAATATAGCTTCTGTTACTGGGAACACTGACAGACAAAGCCTATGTATGTCCCCATTGCCCCAGTTTTTGAATGATCTGTGATAGAAGGTGTACCAATCCTACAGTTTGTTCCTGCCTTGTTCTCTATTTGGTTTCCTAACTCCTTAAACCAAGTTCTTCAACTCCTAATGGCATTTTTAAATTTTTGACACATGTATAAGTCACCTTTGTAATCTTTTATCTTCATTGTTCATATTCCTAATGCAAGAAGGTATTGTTTCAGACCTTAATCTCTTGCTGTGAGAGAGACAGAGCAACCTTAGATCAGATTCTAATATCAGAATTACCTAATAAAAATCCAGCATACATTCTGGTACACTGTGGTACTGATTTCATGATCACACTTGTTGCATCTAAGTTTTCTAAGACTTGGTAGTCAACCTCCTTCTTATGCTGGAAGGCTGAAGCAAAAATCACACACAAGCACATATGGCTCTTTAAAATTCTAGTTTACTTAACACAGCTATATTTAAAGTCACTTTAAATTTGACAGCTGAGTTAGAGTTGCAAAATTTAGTAAACCTCTCTCTCTTTCCACTGAATGAGAAAGAGGAGAAAGAGTAGCTTTGATCAGGTTCTGCATCCCTGCCCAGGGAACAGACTGCTGGTGTAATTCTTTCTGTTCTTCCTTTGCTCATGATGGGCCTGTAACTGTCTTTTATCCTTTGAGATTTCATCATATACAGGATGATTTTTTTTATACTCTTTGCTATAGAATAGAGCTCTCAAGGCTTCATTCTTTCAGCGACCATTTGTGATTTGTGTTTATATTCCTGGAGCCTCTATTATCGTCCTATCACTGTATTTTCACAGACTTTGCTATCATTCTGAGCTTATACTCTCAGGAACCCTTGCCTCACAGTAGTGCTAATTAGTATGAAACCTAACTTTGTGTACAAGAGGAATTTTTGAAGACTTTCTAATGTGTAAATTTGAAAAAAAAACAAATTATAAAAATAAATTTTCAGCAGAGTTAACTTTGTAAACTTTGATCGTAAATTTATGTGGTTACATTTGGAAGACTAAAGATACTTTGACTTGAAAATGCTCTAGGGTAGAATATACACCACCAGTGAAATTTTTTTTTTATTATTTTACCACATAAAATCATATTGTTATATAATGGTGTGCAGGAAATTGAAACAAAGTATTCAACAATGACTTATTCAAGAGATCAATCTGTGCCCAAGTAATCCTTTGAAATATTTTTTGAGTTATTTCTGTCTTGCTAAAGTTTGTAATGTTGGAAATTCCTTAGCCTGTAACATCACTAAGAAAGATTATGGTCATATATAAATTTATAAAATGCATATGTACAACTTACAGAACTATTCTATATTTCAAACAGATCTCTCAACATTGTTATTTATAGTGTATAAATGATATATACAGTGTGTGCTTATACAAATACATTTATATATTGGCTATACGCCTTCCATGCCCAGGACAAGTGAAACCTAAATCCACTTCTTTTTCTTTATTAGCCATAGCATTTCTAAATTTTGTTGCTTGTTAACTCATATTGACTGCAAGTACTGATACTCTCAGCAACTTTCTATTGTCATGTAGTTTGTTGTACTGAGCCTTGGGGAGAGATGATTGTAGCATGTTTTATGAACAAGCAACACTATTTGGCATAAGAAAGGTTTGGAAACTAATCATCAAAAGACAAGTGTTCCATGCCAAAACTTTGGAATCAATCAGGCTGTAGCAGATTTCCCTCTAGGCTGCAAAGATCCATCTCTTCTGTCTCCCAATTCCCATGACCTAATTACTGGGAATATTACAAGCCTCCTGCAAGGCATCTCTGAGCACTGTTTTCTGTCTTAAAAAATAACAAATATATGGCCCTTAGTAGAGTAGAGTATAAAATGGAAAAAAAAAAAGTCAAAAAAAAAAAATTTGTACTGCTACCAGGGATAAGGCTTTTCAAGTCCATGGGGAGTATTGAGACATCTTCAGGGGTCTCAATTTGAGAATGAGAGATGGGCACCAATTGCCTTGTCTCAAGAAGAAAGAGGGAGAGAGTTTTATTCGTTTCCATTATCAGGACTCAAAACTTAGTGAATATTTTATGTAATTGTGTTTAAAATTCTTGCATGAAATTAAATGAAGAAGCACAAAGAAGAAGAGAAAAACCCACACTGAGAAACTATCAAGTATAAGAAACAATTCCAGAAATAAATGGTGCATTTACCTTAAGACAGAAGTTCTAACACAGGCATGTAACACTACGCAGGTTTACACCATATCGCGGAAATGGACTGAAATATATTTGACTAGCATCACTGTAAAAGGACTTGGCAGGTCTAGAATTTAAATGTGAATGTAGCACAGCTAGATTCCCATTTCTTGGAATTATACATGTATCCAAATTTTTGGATAAGCAAATTACCAGATATGTGATGTGATATGTCAGAAAATACTTTTATTGTTCATGGACATGGAATTCTTGGGCATTTTTGCTACATGATATCTTCAAGTCAAATTATTTTTATTTGTTTAAACACATTTTCTTTGAGTAGAGAATGAATATAATTCAAAGTATGAGACAATAGAAGATTTTCAGGGTGTTCTACAAAAGAGCCACATAGTTTACTTACAGTAATATAGTGCAGTACCACGAAGGAAGTTACTTGCAAGGTACATGTTTAAGCTAATAATATTACAATGTGATAGGTGGACACTGCCAGGGGTCCAGTTCTGAAAATTAGTTGATGCTTTTGGTTTTTATATGGTTGTTTTCCTCCTATCTTATTACCTTGAATGTTCAACTAAAAGTGAAACGTAATCACTTAGCTTTTGAAAATTGTTCTCTCTTGAAAAGAAGGGGAAAAAAAGAAAAGGAAAAGAAAATTAACAACCTCTGGAGTTTGCCATTATTTGATACTAAAATTATATATGAATGATGTCACAGATGCATATACACAATCAAGCAGTGCAAGGAATTTATTGACCATTTCTACCTATCCATTTACAAAATGAATTTCAGCTGTCACTTCTTTAATGTGATACACAATGAGGCACAACAGAGAAGTTATGCATCTCAAGAGTCACCACATTGTAATGAAATCTCTATGAATGTTAAGATATTCATATTTTCCTTAATTTCCTCATATCCTCATTTCCTCACAAAAATACCCCAGTTCCTATAATAGTCAACATTTATACTAAAATAACACTTCTGAAGTTCTTAAACCTGATTTTTTCTGTATCTTCTAATCTTTAACATAACACCTGTATCACATACAATTTTTTCCATTGAATTTTAGTAATCAGCTTTGATTAAATCATAATTTTCAGCAGTGCAGCTCTACAGTATCTACCACGATACCCTGCCTCATTCTGTCCATCCTGATGATTCCCCTTCTCCTTGTTTGTTAATTCTACCCTCCACTCTTGTTGCCAATGGCTTGAATTTTTTCTTCTCATTCCTTAACTCTTTTGCCCAAATTGCATCAATATCTTCCTGTTTTGCAGTCAATCTTTTTTTTCTTTCCTCTTTCATGTACCCATTGCACTCTCGCAGTCATTCTTCACTCTGTCCAACATTCTTATGTCTTAGGACCATGTTATCCCCCTTCATCCTAGCCTCTCAAAGACCTTACCTCATGTGCCTTAATTTGACAGCTTCTTGGTTGTCTTATTTTTTGTGTGTGTTTTGTGTGGTTTTTTGTTTTGTTTTGTTTTGTTTTGTTTTGCTTATTTGTGAGTTCTCCCTGCTGATCTCGGTTCTCTCTTATGCTACCATTTCTGTCTCATCTCAGCTCCTTACGTACCATGCTCTTTCCCAACCAAAAAAAAAAAAAAACACTTTGGGGGGATAAGGGGAACAGCTGGGTGTGAACTTCTTGGGGTAGATTTTATTTCTTGAGGACACACTGCACTGTGTGTAGATTCTCATGAATCTTCTATCTGGAGTCTTCTATCTGAAGGCAATTTCAGATGGCCCACAAAGACAGGATGATATAAGAAAGGACTATAAGATTTTCACTTTCATTCACATTCTTGCTTGAAAGGTTCTATTTAGGAGCTCTAATAGAAGGACCACATTTCCTGGGAAAGAACATAATTGATTTTATGGTTTATTTCAGGTTCACCATACACTCCTCCTGCACATAGACTTGTTTTTTATCCATAAATAAATAAAAGCAAATCATTAAATCATTGATATTATCAGAAAGAAAGCACCTTTAAAATATATCTAAACATGTCACATTTCTTTGCTATTTGTAATGGTGTATTACACTGGTGTATTTTCTAAGCTCCAAGTAGATATATCAGCAAAAAGTGGTCGACTAAAGTTACATACAGATGGTAGAATTTCATAAATCATACACAGTTTGCAACACTGCAGCTCAGAAACAATCCTGTTCTAGAAAACAAAACCACAGCAGCTACAACTGGGAACCATTATGAACAGAAAAATATATAAATAAATTTGTACTTTGGGCTATATTAAAAAGGACAACTGTTCAGAGGGTGGTTTTATGCAAGATTCCAAGCAGATATTTGAAAAACAAACTAATTTAGCAGAGCTGGAAATTATCAGAGGGTCAGTTCTTCATACACAAAGAAGTTCTAATGAATTAATTTTATGTGGGCTTGGAGATACGACATTACACTGATCAGTGTCATTTTTTTTTTGAGCTTACTAGAAACAGTCTTGCACTAGATTTTGAAATATGCTTGAACAGGATAAGAACATTAATTAAGCACACGAGATGTCACGTGTGCAAAATATAGGAATGTACAAAATTTTGTACGGACAAAAGTAAAATGCATTTTCATTGTGGAAATACGTACCAAGGAACAAGGTACAACTATATAAGTCAGTGGGAAGGAGGAAGGTACGATATACCATTGGGATTTGGGGTTTTTTTACACTTACTGCAGTATTCCACCTGTTATATTTCTATTTTCCAGTGTTATCAGTAGTGATTCTAACCTAGAAGTGGATAGGAAAATAAATGTTATTTTATCTAAATTTAAAATGTGTTCACCTTGTTATCAAAAGCCAAATAGTAAATGTTGCTTGATAAGGAACCTGAAAGTGTTTATGATGGTTGTAAGCGTTCCCTCATTCATGTGTTGCCTGGTCTCAAGCAAATAATTAGGTATGACTATAAATAAGGTATATCTGCCTTTGTGGCAAGCAATATAGAAAATCAGGATGGCTATACTAGGTTAGTTCAAAGGTACATCTAATTGCACCTTGTGTTTGATAACAACCAAAAGCAGACACAGAGAAGAAAGCACAAGACTATAAAAATACATAGTGATACTTCCCCTGAATACTTTCTTAGTCTCACTGAATCAATAAATACTCCATACATATTGTTGTGGTTTAACCCCAGACAGCAACTAAACCCACACTGCCACTCACTCAGTCCCCACTAGTGGTATGGGGGAGAGAATCAGAAGGGTAAAAGTGGGAAAACTCATGGGTTGACATAAAGACAGTTCAATAGGTAAAGCAAAAGCCATGCACACAAGCAAAGCAAAACAAGGCATCCATTCACCACTTCCCATGGGCAGGCAGGTGTTTAGCCATCCCCAGGAAAACAGGGCTCCATCATGCATAACGGTTACTTTGGAAGATGAAACGCCATCACTATGAATGTCCCCCCTTCCTTCTTCTTCCCCCAGCTTTACGTGCTGAGCATGACATCATATGGTGTGGAATGTCCCTTGGGTCAGTTGAGGTCAGTTGTCCCAGCTGTGTCCCCTCCCAGCTTCTCGTGCACCCCCAGCCCACTCGCTGGTGGGGTGGGGTGAGAAGCAGAAAAGGCCTTGACTCTGTGTAAGCCCTGCTCAGCAGTAACGAAAACATCTCTGTGTTATCAGCACTGTTTTCAGCACAAATCAAAAACATATCCCCATACCAGCTACTCTGAAGAAAATTAACTCCACCCCAGCCAAAACCAGCACACTTATTTAATAACTATCTATCTCTTGTCCATCCCCTTCTGAAGATAAAAACTTTTGAATCCACACAAGATATCAAGTTCTACTATTCAACATGTTTTATGAAGAACTATTACCTTTTACTTATTTTCATATGCATGTGAATTACAAAGAGAAATATACTGATCTCAAACACCACACGGAATGGATCTTACAGTGTTGCCTCCAGAAATGAGTACCCTCATGGTTTTAGGTAGATTCGGTTCCAGTCTCTGGCTTTAAAAGACTTGCCATCATTGTTTCAGCACAGTGAAACAATAGGTCCCAAACAGAATCACAAATGTAGACAAAGGTTTTATGGGTGCATGGATCCTTTATGGGTCAGTGTGACATTTATGAAAAGAAAATATAAAAAAATAAAAAAGATCAGAAAAATACCCTTCATGGATAGTATCAATGATAAACAATATTAATGAATCATAGAAGTTCTAGATATAGCACTGGAATACTTCAAGAAAAGTGAAATTTTCCTACTTCCAATAGATGATTGACATATTATTGCATAATTAATCTTTATTTAACAAAATTAATAAATCATTTATCTTCTTCCTTACCAGTCCAGTTTTCAACAGGCTTACAAGAACAAACACTTCAAAAAAAGTAACATAGTCAACATGCGCTTCTTACTGTTGAAGTTTTTACATCCACGTTTGTAGCTTCTGAGTTTAGGTCATGTCATTTTACTAAGCAATATCCTAGAAAATCAGCAATATGAAAGCTATTACCATGACACCTACTTCCCAGAAGGTAAATGACAGATTAAATTGTTCTATCTGAACTTGGAAACTATGAGCAAGACTGTTAATATTTTTTAATATATCTTTTTAGTTAAAAAAAAGTTCTACAGCATTGTAAACACAGTATTTCCATTGGTAATAAGAACCACAGACTTTTTACTAACTTTGCAAAACCTCAGGCTGGGCTGTGAGGCTTCAGGTTTTTTGGGACTCAATTTGCTTGGAGCTTTGATTTAATATGTTAAACCGAAAGAGTAATTATCTAATGACCAAGTGTTTATTATTTAATTTGTTTTTGTTTTGTTTGGCTTTGCATGATACTGTGTTATAATATTGTTAACAACTTCTACATAGATAGGAACAACAATTAGTTATGCTGTGGAGAATGAGTGATCCATGGCCCTATAATAATCATGCAGCATGTAGAGTATAGAGGCCTTGAGAACATGGGCAACGAATACCATACTGGACTTACCAAGGATATCAACAACTCCTCAGTGGACATTACTTCTAATAACGCAAACTTAGAAGCTCGGCAAAACTGTTTTTAGGGTTAACAGAAAGAACAAAGAAACAGTACACCATTTGTGGTAAAGTCAAATGTAACACAGAGATACAGAAGAGTGAAGGAAGAGCAAAGCATATAGTCTGTTAGAAAACATACAAAAATGGTCCCAAGTAGACCTTAGACTGAGAAGGACTACTATCACTTTCAAGAACATGTTTTTCCTGGCAAAAAGAAGGAAGAAGACCACCTAAAGTAACATCCCACTCCTGGGGAGAATGCCAAAAATTCATCATGACACCCCAGGACCCATGCTGAAAGCACTGGACTGGGGTGTCTGAGAATAATGAGAATGGCCTAGAGCACATCCCCTCATTTGGTAGATTTAGCTGTTGGGGCTCAAGGCCAACTTAGAGATGGTGCAATGGTGTTTTGGAAAGAACAATCTCGCAAAGGCCTCAGAAGAGAGTCCAAGGCACACAGCAGGGAGGCTGTGGTTGACCTCCTATCTGTGGGAACTGCTTTCAGCTAAGACTAACCCTAGGCCCCATCTCAGCTATCCTGCAGCTATGTCGCAGCCCTGCCTGCCTGGGCCACTTATCTTGTTTACCCAGACAGGAACCCTGGGCTGTGGGCTGACTTGCTGGCCTGACCTCAGCCCTGCCTTGGCACCAACCACCTTGTGCTATCACTGTGCTGTATCTGGCACGTGAGAAAAAGATTTAGCTTTTAAAAGGGGTTTTGCATATAACAGCTTCTAACTGAAGCTTTGCGGATGAGGTTTCTTTTGTACTAATTAGAAAATTTGGACTCTGAGTGTGTGTACCGCTGTAAATGGATTAACAGTAACAGCCATTTGTATTTTGTTCACACTGTTGAAATTTGACTAATTTTTTTTCACTTATAGGGCATTTTCTCTTTCTGTCTTCAGCTAGATTTTGAACAAAACATAGGTTGTCCTAGAACTGCCAGGCTCCTAGATGATTCAAGCACTAGTTGTTCATCAGGAGGTTTTCAAGGGTAACACCCTGGTGGGCATGAGACTGCTTGTCAACAATTGTCTTTAATAATCATGAAAACTGTTTACGCTAATAATACTTGGTTGTCTCAGGCTTTTAAGTATACCTAGTTCACCTGATCCACCTGAAACACATTCTTTCTTCTTATTATTCCTGATTTTTCATGTCTGGAAATAAAAAAAAATATATTTTTTTTCTGCTCAGAGGACACTGTTCTGGAATTGTAATTTCCTAACAAAAGATATGTGGGGAAAGCACAGCTAAGATATTCATTATGAACAAATCTCTTCATGCTACAAATCAAACTGTAAAATCAGTTCAACTGTAGATGCAAGTTAAATTTAATAAACTGCATAAATTAGTAAGGAAATGTAGCAGTGAAATTAACAAGCATCATACATTTAGGAAACAATATTATATTGTTTCAATTTCAAATTAAATATGTGTTTTCCTGTTCTTTGTTTTATTGCAAATAAATATATTTAGACATAAGGTTTTTCTAACAAAAAAAATTTTCAGTCTACTTATTAGAAATATGATGACACAGGTTTGTACTAAATACTGTCTTATCATTCAATTAAAACAAACAGGGATAGCAATTAAAAACTTTCTGTAACTTCTGTTTTACTCTTTCTGAGTGGGTAATGGATTTTCATATAAAGCATCCAAAGAAGAAAATATACACATTAAGATATATTCGGCAAAGCCCCAGCTTTGCAGTTAGGACACTTTGGCTTTCATTTATTAGTTAGCATGAAAAATGACCTTTTTTTTTCGAGATAACCACAATTTATGAAAAAGCAAAGGTAGGTTGTGAAGTAATATGTATTTAGTGAAATTACTACCACTTGAGTTTAACTATATAAGATTGATGTCACCAGAATTTTTATTACTGTCACCTGTGATATTCTCTCATTTTGGGCCATTTTCCTAATTCCACTTCCAGCTCTGAGTTATCTACCAAACTTTTAGCTTTTACTGAAAGATCATTTTATATAGCATTCAGTGTCTATGAGCTCTAAGAATGGTCATAACAGCAGTTCCAACAGCAGTATCTAAAAATGTTATTTAAAATCCATTTGGCAAGGTGGTATAAAGCAAAGAGAAAAGGTAACACCTATTCCAAGAGCTTAAATGGGTAGACTTCTAAATGGATGGACATCTAAAGTATATTCACTAGCTCACTCTGAAATAGTTGCTGGATTATTACTTTGCTCCTAGAAACCCTTACATATGTGCAGGCCTCTCACAGTTAGGTATAATAACTCGGTACAATCTACACTGATGATAACCTAAGAAAAGTTAATGTAAATTCTTGTGTTTGTGTTGTCTGAATAAAATTCTCCTTGGTTATTCTGGTTTCAAAAAGAAAAAAAAAAAAAAAAAACAAAAAAGAAAACAGAAAAGGTTCTATTTAAAAGTATAACTTTTCTCTCTTGGTCAGACGTAGCAGCAATATTGTACGAGGGCATTCTTCCTCTGAAAGCACTTTGGTGCAAGGTGTTCCCCTAGTGACATGTATACTACAGCAATATCAGTAAAAGTACTAGAAACATTATGCATTATGCAACAAATAAATACAGGCTATAGAAACTGGAAATCCCTTGTAGAGCCGGGTCTACTTTTAATATACATTATATATATGTATAAGTATACAGTGTATATCTATATATTAAAAAGTCATTATGAGTGCAACTACTTCACTATACAGCATGGAAAAATGTAAAGAGGTTGATAGTTTAAGGGTTATATGTTAGAAAAGGGCTATAAACCTACACAGAGCTTTATTCCCAATTCTGAATTTCCTGTAATATGATGTTGTATTTAGCATGAAGCATAGGCTGAACTGTATAGACTGCAGCAGAGCTCTTCAGGATAAAAAATAAAAAAGGAAAAAAAGGCACTTGAAAAAAAGATGGTCTTGTCTTGCACTTATATAATCTGGGGGAAAAAAAGGACAGTTAAGGTCTAGCCCCCTTTGGCTTGGAAAAAGGAAACAAAGACTGCAGCTAGTTTACTAAAGTGTATAAAGACAGTTTTCATATCTCCATTTCAGCTGTCCAGGAGATTCAAGGAGACTTTAGGACTCCCAGGTAAACTTTGGATCTTCAGATATTACTGCCTGCACTGAAAATTATACTCCCTCATGATTTATTTTCATTGTAGAAGCATCTAGATGCTTGTGTAGAGATGAGTTGCACTGCAATTGTTACTACACAAATATATAGAAAAAGAGTGTCTAAATTTTAAAAAAAGAAATACAGGTGGCTCTGGCAAATGAAAAATTTATCACATCCATAATACAAATGAGAACCTTAGTCAAAGAGAGGATAAAGAAGGAGCACAAGATCTTGGAGAATGTGCATAGTGGAATGATAATCCAATATATTCTCAATATCAGTTACTGCTAATTCACAAAATCTTTATAAGATAATTAATAAGCTACATATTTTAGACGTTTTGGGTTTATGGTTATAGGTTCATGGTACTGAAATGTGAGGAACTTCTATGATATGCTAAAGATCACATAATGCTGCTTTATAGCAGCATACATAATTCTCTGTATTTTTGAGTCTTTACCCTCTTTGCAAAACAAAATTAGAAGATAGCAACCTTATTATTAACCTCAAAATTTACACCTTCCAGCAAGATGCACCTATTTCTATTTTATCAAGACTATTTATTTATTTATTTTCAGCTGGAAATACTTTCAAGAAAATTTATGCAGCTGTGAGTAGACAGAGAGCTAAAATTTCATTTTCTTATGAAATCTAAAATAAATAGATTTGTTTCAAGATTTGCTAGTCCAGAATATTATTCTTTGGGTTGTTTTAGAATCAAATTTTTAAAGCACTTTAATGTGCCTCCTATTACAAGTTCATTATTTGATCATGAAAAATATTGCATTGGTTTTGCTAATGTATGGTTTTAAATTGAGCAGTAAGTATGTATATTTCATAGATGGGAAAGCACAAATAACATTCATTTTTAATCACATAATTGTTCTGTCATTTGTTTCCATGTATTTGAAGAACGATTACATCATTATTCATGTCATAGACCCAGATTCAGAGTGAAACAAATATACTATGAAAATCTCAGCAACTTGATTTGAATTACTACTTTTAGGAAGAGCACATTGTGTTTTATTTGGTCATGTGTAACAAATGTGTGGTTGGATAGGCTTACTGATTATGTTGAATCTACTGGAAGTGTATTTATCTCTGACTCTCCTCTAATGAATAAGAAACTGTACTTTCTGCTACACTCCAGAGTCTGGCCAGTGCCACCTAACGAGGACAAAAATTGCTATACATAAGCAACTGCCTTTCAATTATGCAATCTAAGAGTTGTTATTTACTGTTGTATTATATTGTTGCCCTTTTTGAATGTTCAGAAGTTATACTGTGGCAATTATTCTTCAACATAGCATATTTCTGTATTTTTCTTTCATTGTAAGAATTATGCCCTTTGAATAGTCTCAATGAAATCTCAAAGCAAGACAACAGAATAAAAGGAAATGTACTTCCAGAAGTTTAGAGGGAATATCCACAAAAAAGAAAACTCAATAAATGAGGCTGTATTCCCCGCCTCTCCTCCAAATTGGTGTCAAAATGCCCAATACTTGCCATTTCAAAGAAAATGGCTCAATTCCATTAACAAGGAAACATCCTAATTCACAAATATACACAGTGGGTACTGTGTTAATAGCACCATTATCAACTGATAACATGGTGCAGTTAATGTATCTCAGCATGAGTTGACTTTACCACAAGCCATTGTTTCCTTTTAAAACAGCACGAGACCTTGAGAAAAATCTCTCAATATCTCACTGTGGGGACTTAATAAACATTAGTCACCATGGTGCAGAAACAGGGAGGGAAAAAAGGTACTTTAAATATCTTCTGTTCCATGCTGTTCTATTCAACCTTGTTTAATTAATTAGTTCCTTTAAGCAGTGTATCTTTTCCTGGGCTCACTGACTCTTACATTACCATGATGGATATTTTTTTTAAAAATCTGAAGGCTCACCTCAGCAAATATCAAAACTCCTTAAGTGATACAAGGTTGTATTTCAGAAATATCTTATAAAACCACCAAATAAGACCATCTGCTTTGCATTTTTAGTATTAAGAGATCAGTAAAGACTGATGAGCAGACAAAACACTTGTGGTGGACCAGCATCTCTGAATCCACAGTGTCTTTATTCTGGGTTTGTATGTCCAAGTCATCCCTGGGTTATTATTCTATGTTTTCTTGAATCCTAGTTAAATTCATATTAAGGGTTATACTTGTAGTTCAGGAGTTTTTTAAGACAAAAAGAAATCTTTCTTGCTAAATAAATCCAAACAAGCTATTACGTACAATGAATTTCCATCATTTGGCAGAGTTGGAAAGCAAATGGAACTTCCAGTTACATATTAAAGATGATTAAGGGCCCCAAAATACAAATAAGGCTTGTTGCATAATCCATTAGACAACTGATTTCACTGGCAAACAGGACTATGCTTGTGAAAATACTAGTAGCTGCCCAACTTCATATTTTCATCAAATAAATCACTAGTAGCATAATGCTGTGCCTTCATTAACTTAATGGTTAGCATACAAGTATGAAATGAGGCATTTTTCCATAGTTTTTAATTGGGCTTTATTTTATGAGAAATTTGCTTAAGTTTATATTAGGGTTTAATTCTATGTGCTATGTTTCTTCTTACATGCAAGAGACCATGCAAAGATTCTGAAATCAATCTACTAATTTACATCTATGCTGGCTGAATCTTCAGCTACTTTTAGTTTATCTAACTGAAGAGTAAGAAAGAATGTTCCTAAGTAGGTGATACCTCTTTGTCTTTTTTCAGTAATTGGAAATACTATATTCTGTAAAGAACAGTTTACCTGGCACTATTCTGAAGAAAAAAAAAAAAGGTGAGATACTGTACTTTTTTAAAAACTACTTCATGAGTGGTGAAAACTTTTCATCCTTTGAGCTACTACAAGATTAATTATTTGTCCTAACATGAATCTTCTCACTGCTGAAAGGAGGCGAAGTTCAAGATGTTTAATTTGCCTTATAGTGTTACTTGCTTTAAGTAAGAACTGAAAGCAGTAAGTATGTACCTCTATCTCAAAGAATTTTCTAATGGGTTAAAATTATATGATAGCTAGAGAATATTTATTAACGTTAGAAGAAAAATTATTTCAGTAAGAAAATGTCATTTACAAATTGTGACCATATGTAAACTCTTAACAGTTCCAAGGATAAGTCTGTTCTTGTATATATATATGGAATGTAAGATGAAGGAGATGGAAAATGAATGGACCCTAAAAAGCAAACTGTGATGACTGAAGTAAAATTTAGGTAGATTTTTTGATTAGGGGTTAAGGGAGCCAACAGTTCACATAATCCCTGCCCCACTACTTGAGCTTCCAAAAGATTAAACATTTAAAATAACCCAAATCAAAATGCCTACTCTCAAAAGCAACATCATTTTCACAGGACTAAACTGAACATTTCAACAACAACCTCATGCATTGAGCATTTCATTCGGGTTTACAAACTATGTAACATCTATTTTATGTCAACTTCATAGATACGGTTTCAGCTACCACTCAATCTGAGCATATCCTGGCTAAACTAAGAATATCAACAGCACCTTAATTCCAAAGAGAATATTACTGATATTGGCTCATTTAACAAAGTTATTTTTCACAACTATAAATTTTGGTAAGCCACAGTGATTCTCATTATAACTGCCTCCACACAGGGTAGGTCTACATGTTCAACTGGACTCAGCTGTACCTACCTGCCATCTCAGCTCTGGCAGAAACCCTGTGGCTGAGTTGGCATAACCCACCGAGTGTGTTTGTATATCCTGATGACTTATAAGGTGCATTAATCCCTGTTTGGGACCATGATACATATGTACAAACATGATCTGTCCTGGCTAAGACACGGAAGAAGAATCTGAGCTGTATGACTCTGTGCTGCTGGTTCAGGGTAGTAATTTAGCTGGTAACTGGCAATAAATTCTCACTAAATCTATGTGTTCTGAATAAAAGAACAATCATATAATACTAGCAAACTTGCCAATAATTTTACTGAACATGGAAATGTGAGGAACTTGATTCCTGCATCTCTTTCAAAAGTGGCAAATTCACTTGATCATTGAACTTTCTGTGTGTTTTTTCTTGTACTTACAAACCATGCATTAAGGTTTTTTCTTTTCATTTCAAGAATAAAAGGCATTTAGACAAAGGAATTCTTTTAAATAAGTGTTTCCTTCATTCTACCATAACTTAAACGAGTGTAAATAAAGCAGAAAAGAAAACCACGCAGTTTTTGAATGGTGAAAGCAATAAAAGATACGACTTCATGTCTTTTGTCACCTAGCCAGCTCTTCTGTCAAATCCTTTTCCCTCCCCTTCCCCAAGTCTTCCCATATTTCTGCAATGTTCATACTAGGCAAGAAACAGCATCACCAATGCCAGTCTGCAGCCAAATACAAGCTAATCAGAAGATGAAAAGGTGTGTGCTTTTGGAGGGACAACTGATACTAAAAGAAGTATGAAAACAGGTCTCTGCCCTCTCCCTTTCAGGGGATGCCTAACTTGGGTCTCTGCTCTATATGTAAGTGGTAATTTTCTTGCAGCTTTTCTTGTAATTTTATTTAGAATTAGTTGAAATTAACCAATGGGTTCAGAAAGTCATTAGAAACAGACAGCCAGACAGATTGAATAAAATACTTTTCTTTAGTAAACAGGCTAAGAAAAAGCCTTCAGCTTTGCATAGCATGTCACATTCCTGTGAAGCTGGGAATGATTTTTACAGATGATATGCATAAGAATAACTATTTTTTGATGATATAGGAAAACTGTGAAAGATGTTTAAGCATATTGACAGCAGCAGGTGACATTTTAATAAAGATTAAAGACGTATCTGGTTGTACAAAAAAAAGTGAATTTTGAAATATTGTTCACTGCTATCATTATTGTTGTTTTGAAATGCAAATATATCATGCTTCATTACAGCAGTCTTTAGAATTAGGATTTTATTCAGCTGGAAAGAATAAGATGTTTGAATTGCTATAGGAGGTTTGATAATTTACAGTTGCGATAAGGCTGTATTATGTTAATATTTAATACAAGCTTCCAGAAAAATAGAAGCTCTAGACAGACTAAATTGCATTTAGCACCAGTGAAAAGAGTAACTCACTAGAAAGGATAGTTTTTGGAGGATCTACAAGTTAAAAATTACTCTACTTCTCTATCAGATTATAAACTATGTTTTTCATTTGGTTACTGCAGGAGAACATGTGAAACAGAGGGAAATTGTCCAAGATGAACATTAAACAGTTTCCCTTGCCAGAAGATGGGGGAGGAGAAGAATGTTCTCCAGCAGGAAAAGCCCACTGAAAAAATGTAAGTGGGGTCATTCTATATATTCTATATACTTACACACAAATTGCTTAATCCATTGTGCTGTGTACGTTATATTTCACTTTGCTTATTAGTATTAGTGGGCCATTTCGGTTGTATGTGTATTTTCAACACTTGAAAACCTTCAATACTGAATTTTGGGAATGGTACTACCACTTGTATGATTCCACTTCAGAAGTCACTGTACCTTTGTGGGAGAAGCAGTATCCCTAGATGGGACAATGGACAAGATCTGACAGATTCTTCTTATGCAGAAACACACAGTTCAAAAAGAAGACTATTAATTTTACTTTGAAATTTCAATGTATAAATTGCTTTGTTAGTAGATATGTAATCTTGAGAAGCATTATACCTAAAAAGAAGTTTATATATGAAATATGTGGAGTGTTTCTTCCAACTTCTCAGACTGTTGATAATAATCCGTTTCTTTAGTTTGAGCAGGATTGTGATTTCATCCCCATTTTTGATTCCTTTTATGGTTTTCAATAGAACAGTTATGTACTAAAACTAGAATTTTGCTCAAGATTTATAAAAAGTTTTGATTACATATTCCACATAAATAAATATAAAAATTTAAACAATAATATATAGTTTTAGCCAAGAAGCATTTTAGGTTAATAGCTTTTCTAAGTGCAAGGATATCTCTTATGATGAGTTGACACCAATAAATATGGCTGTCACATAACCAATTGCTATTTGATGTGAGTGTGGCGTAACTGTGGCTCTTTGTTTTCTATCCTATCAGGAAGTCAGGACAGAGACATAATGGTAGCTTTTTAAAATGAATTAATATGTGTCATATGTATTCCCTACAGAGACTCTTATTTTCCTTAATTATTTCTAAAATATTCTTCTTTTTTCCCTATGGTAAAATAATAGTACAGAACCTTTCAATTTACAATAGATTATCAACACAGCTAGGACCATAACTGAAGAGTAATGAATATTTTTGAAAGAGCAATAGCAAATATCTATACCAGCCAAGAAATACCAATTAAAAGGATTTAAAGACATTTTTTTGCTTTGCTTTTGGCTTTTCTTTTGATATATGTTTACAGAATATCAAAACTGTGGAGAAAATACTATCACAGGCCTAAGAATTCTTTGAAGTAAATTCCACATTGTTGCAGTTGTATGAAATGAATGTGAAAGATATATATTTAGGGGTTTTGCTGTCTACGATTGTATAAATGGAGGATGTATGTTACCTGTGCATGGAGATCCTTAAAGCATTAAGATTAACTGATTGAATAGAAGATCACTTCAGTTGGAACCTCTTTTCTCAGATCTACTAGAGTTTATAATCAATTTTAAATATAAAAATAAAATTATCACACATAGGAGAAACAAATAGTGCCATGACCCAGTCAGTTCATAGACGGACCACCAAGTTTTATGTTACTGGATTCCTAATATGTCAAGATCAACTGCATGATTTTGATCCTCAAGTTTTTGATCTATCAGAACTACCACACATATATACACCTGTGCAGGTTGTGCATCACCTTGTTTGAACTAGCTTATTTATTTATTTATTTATTTAACTAATTTGAGGGGGAAATTATCAACACCTTTTAAAATTGATAGGAATCAAACAAAATGTAACTGCTCCAAATTTAGGGTTGCACTCTACTGAGTCACAAGGGAGCCTAGGATCATAACCTATACCTGATATCAGGTACAAACATAAATATTTCTCTGCGTGTTGGATAGTAGATACCTAACCAGATATTGATACTACTGGTAATATCACATTGTAAGTAAAATGTCACTGTGGTCTTTTATTAAGTATGTAAGTTCTGCTTATATCTGTAAATATAAATGCTGGAGTACAGGAGACTGTTGCTGAGTCAGGTTTCTTCAAGGACAAAGCCATTTAAAGCTTTATTGCATAAATCCACCAAGAATACTATCCTACATAAATGGGTGTTTTATTTATAATAGTTCTTACTGAAATTATATACATATTTTGTATTCACTTTTTACAAAATATACATTTCATAATTGTTTTCTTATAATATAGTTAACAAAATCTGCTCATCATTTAGTCATCATCTCTGAGGATGCTCCATTCTTATGCTAACTACTTGACTTCTTCTAAATAGTGAGATTTTTCCTGACATATCTAAGTAGCAAGATAGGCTGTCAGATAATGACATACTATGAGCAAATCTGGACTGCAAGGCACTAATTTTGAAATAAGCACTAACCAGGGATACTGTGCTATCATGGCATGAAATAAGAGTTTTGTTAAGAGATTCTAACAAGGTCAAGCTATAAAATCATGTTGTCTTCACTGTTTATACTTGTCCTAGATATGGCACAGATATAATAAAAGGAAGAACAGACTTGCATGCTTTAAGCTTTATTGCAGTAATCAGTAATGCTATTTGAAAACCCCACTAATTCCCAAATCATCCAGGAGCATATCATCATTAACATATTTTCTTCAGCCTGTCTCCACCATTTTATAGATAATCAGATATGAAAAATCAGACACTTTCAATGCATGTCTTTCCAAATTCTTCTTCATATTTATAAATTCCCTCTCATATTGATTACTTGAGCTGTCTCTGCAGAGCTAACTCTTGTTCCAAAAATTTTCTTCATCCTAATCTTACCTGCCGATTCTCTTTTGCAATGACTTCACGTCTTATGTTACCAGTATTCCTTAAAGCAATCATGATATTGCATTAAATATCTTTTTCCTCATCATGACTGCTTTTGACAGCTCACTTAGTTGTTGCCCAAAGTCTCCAAAACCAATGGTAGAGACTTCCATTGGCCTTTACTTTAGCTTTGTTATATCAATAAAAAGCTAATAAAAATGCAAAATGCTTAGCTACTATGTAAATTTACAAGCTGCTACATAAATTTGCATTCAAAATATTATATAAAAAATCTATTGTTAAAGTCAGTGCTTCTTCTATCACTACTGAAACAGCATTTCACAACACACATGTATATATATGTAGCATATCCAGTAAGTCTGTTACACAACCTTCACCTATGCCTTCTCACAAGAAAATGCAGCTTTTTATATATCATATATTCTGATTACAAATTTTATTAATCTCTGTTCTACATATGCTTAATGTACTTTTTAATACATTACGCGCTGCACTGCTTGGGGTTTTAAACTGGCCTTTTATTTTGTTTGAGGTGTCATGTATAAAGCAGCTCAAAATGAATATGACCAGCTCTATGAAAAAATATGTTAAAATGATGAAAGCAGTAGGATACGCTTAGTTTCACATTTTCTGTCCAAACAGTCTCAACACTCCCAGAAAATCCCTCCAATTGCCTTTTATGTGACCCCTCTTACAACAAACTCAGTCTCAAGGCTTTGGCTCTGTTTTTAATATTGTTGTGTATGAAAAACAGAATCAGGCTACGATGACAAATGATATATAAGAGCAGATTAACACAAATAATTCAGGAAATAACTGTCAATAACAAATGACAATGAAATAGAGGTGTTGCTAGTAATATTTTACCAGGATAGCTACTAAGCCTAACATGTTTAAAAAATTTCATTGGCACCCTGGATAACCAAAAGCTTATCTACAGAAAACTGTATTGGTAATTTATGAGAAAATGGTAGCTAAATCAGTCATATGAAACAAGAATGTTTCTTTGATAAGCCAGGTCTGTTAAAGAAAATGTAGTTGTATGTCCAAAAGCAAAGAAGTCAGGCTGTATCAGAATGGTGATTACAAACAATCTAGGGATGGTAACAGGAAAACTGATATATAGGTCCCTTTGTGCTGCTGTATGTAAAGAAAGGGTGATCTGGTGGTTCAATATATAGATAAGAAAGTAACAAATTCAATAAAGGGATACAGCTCTGTATATGGCCCTGTGCTGGTTTTGGCTGAGAAGGGGTTAATTCTCTTCACTGTAGTGCCTGTGGTAGTCAGGGACCTTCCCAGCTTCCTGTGCTCTGCCATGTGGGCAGGGGGCTGGGAGGGGCGGGGCCACGGCCGGGACAGCTGACCCCGACTGGCCAATGGGATGTTCATTTCATACCACGTGACACCATGACCAGTATATTAACTGGGGCAGTTGCAGCTCAGGCACTGGTGGTGTTGGGTTGGTAGGTGGTGAGTGGTTGTGTCATGTGTGGGTTGTTTTGGTGGTTCATTCCCCTTCCCTCCCCCCCTGAGTTTTGTGCCTCTTGTTGTTTTCCTTTCTGTTGCATTTCTGTTGTTGTTGTTTTATTTTAATTATTAAACTGTTCCTTTCTCAACCCATGAGTGTTACCCTTCTGATTCTTTCCCCTGTCCCACCAGTGGGGGAGTGAGTGAGCGGCTGTGTGGGGCTGAGTTGCTGGCTAAACCACAATATGAGATTGAGTAGACTACTGCACAGAGTTCTAGAGCTGACATTTTCAAGAGGTGAGAAAAAAAACAGGAAAGAATGAGAGGAATAATTGAAGACCAAATAAAGTGTCATGCAGTAAAGCTGTCGGGTATAGCTCTAGAGCACTCCATGCTAATATAAGACTGAGCTACTGCAGTTCTGCTCTTCCATTTGCCCCTGCTCATAGTACTGCCCTTCACTTTCTGCTAGAGCAACGTTCATGTGGGTGTGCACTAACCTCACTCAGGGAACTGCTCAAATTAAAGGTAATCACTTTTTTATGCTGGGTTATTTTTTCAGCTCACCTCTCCAACCTTGCTCCCTGCAGGAGGTACTAGGTAGGGGAGGAATAGGGTCATATGGCTGAAGAACACAGAAGTCCAGATTTAAATTGATGTGGGCTGCCATTAAGTTATTTTAAGGAACTTAAAGACTGCACTACAATCTTCTTGAAGATTGTATCTCAATCTGTTTTCTTTTGTTTCAAAGTGAAGAAGAATGTTGCATACAAGTACAGAGTCAAGTACTTAGGAGGAAATAGTAGAAGATTCTTTAATCCAGACATAATAAGGATCTTCTGGAGGTAGAAGCCAGATGAAACAAAAAATCAGGAAATAATTGTCAGTGTTAAAGATGTCAAATAGTTTGGTATTGTGATCAATTCTCAGGTAATTAAAACTGCATACTTTTATTGGAAATGTACATGTACTAAAAATGAGATAGGTAACTAGACAGCAATAACTAGATGAAATTCAAATGGCATAATAGGTAGCCATGTGGTATTTTGATGCTTTCTGTATTCTTTTATCTCTGACTTGGTAAAGATTCAACTTTATATATGCTTTCCGTAATATTGTCTGTAGCTTTAAATCTCTTCCTGACTTGCATTTTTTGGCATGTTGATTCCCTGAACAATGTGCAAAGCAGTTAAGAAACACAAATTATGTTATTCATATTATTTAAGTGTTGCCATGGAGAAATTTCTATCCTAAAATACAACATTACCTATATCTATAATCATCACTCATTAAAAAAGTCGATCTTTGCTGAATATTTCTGATTTAATAAAATGTTTTTATGTGAATAAACTTCTGCCCTAAAACCTTAGGTTGTACTAAAATCATAGCAAGAATAGCTTTTCAATTTAAATAACTTTTTTTCTTCTCTTTTTATAACGCATTAAAAGGATACAACACACAATAAAATACTAAAACCTTCACAACATTTTTTGGATAAAGATTTTTACTTTGGATAAAGATTTGCACTTCTGCAATCCAATTAGCAGATTTTGAAAACAGGACTGAATAAACGATAATGCATCCACACTTTTCAATAGGAATTTTTTACTCTCTTGAGGAGCTCAGATCATATTTCTTTTGGAGAACAGGAACTTGCCATGTTTGGTGTTTCAGGTGGTTTGGTTTTTTGGCCTTTTTTACTTTAAGATGAAGCATCAGAAATTAGCCTTTCTTATTTAATCACAAAAAATGAGCATCCCTTTCCTCTTTCTTTCTTCTCACTGAAGCAAACTAAAACAAACCAAAACCTCTTTCTCACTGTAATTCTGATACAAACCTGCTTCAAACCTCCAGCAAGCTGGAGGAGCACATGGTGCCTCTGACCTGGTAAGTTTGAGGAAGGGTGGCAGCAGCTGGGGACAGGAGGCACAAAAAGGAGATATGCAGAAGGAGACACAGGAGGACACATAAAAGGGGACCTGTGAGTATGTATGTGAAGAAGCATCTTTGGAGAAAAGGGAGAAGGAAAATGGAAGAGGACATTGTTGTGGACATTGCTGGAAACGGTCTCTCAGAAGGAGGTACTTCTGATGGAGGGGGGATGCCACTGAGGGACTGCAGGCCATGGAGTCTTGCATTGGAGCAAGAACAACCCCAGAAGGACTGTCACCCACAGACAGCCTATGCTAGAGCAGGATAGCAGTAAGAAGCAAGGGGCAGCAGAAAGAAACCGCTGCACACTGACTCCTAGCTCCTGCATCTCCAGCTGACTCACTGAAAGGCTTGAGAGGAAAGAAGAATAATGTGTGGTGAAAACAAGGGGAAATTGAGGCAAGCAAGGGGGAAGCTGAGCCTGGAGAAGGGGGAGTAATTGTTTTTCTGGAATACATAACAGTTTATAATATTTTTTTTCAATACCTGGATTTGTAATTAAAAGTTTGGTAATTGGCAATAAATTGAGTTAAATTCCACAAGGTGAGCCTGTTTTGACTGTGACAACAATTGTTTGGAAAACTGCTGGAAGCTCAAGTATATTTCTTCACAATGGCATAGTATCATACTATTTTCTGAGGAACTTCAGAAAACTGTAAAAATTTGATTAACATCCCTTTTTACTTCCTGAAACAGGTATTTACTGGTTTTGATATTGTGACCATAAATATTCTTTTTGGATCAGAAGATTAAATTCTATTTCACTTAGCATAACCCAAGCCTAAAACAGTACAAATCTTTGGAAATCCCTAAACCTTCAGAGAAACTGTATAGTAAATTTAACACATGGAGGTACCATTCTAATCCTATTTAAATGGCTGTGCTTCTTTTTGTCTGTCTCCAGTATTACTACTTGCACACTGCTTTCATAGCTTAATAAATCTTTTGCTATAAAGCAACAATGTTTCAATTTTCTGGGCTATATTCACTCATGTATCTTATCCATGAATAAAAAAACTATCGTCGTAATTAACAAATGTTACTTTTTCACGTCCTGTTGCCAGTTGCAGAGCAAGATTATGATAGTCAGACATTATTTGTGGCATGACTGGAGTGCAAAAAATACCATGTGCAAGTGTAAATCATATCCTGAAATATGGATTTGAACTTCAGCTTGTATTGCAATTGAAACTATGGATTCTGCAATAATATTATTCATACATTATTCTAGATTATATTACTGTCTCCAAGGTATCTGAAAAAGAAGAGAGACATCTTTGCCAGACAATACAGTTTTGAAATTAATTTTTTTCAGTAGTTGAGGGACCTTTTCTGGGGAAAAAATGAACAAACATATGTGCCTCACAATTAAAACACTGAAATATTATTTACGGAAGAGCTATACTGTGAATTAACCTGTGGAAAAAGAGGAAACTGGAGGCAAATCTTAACTTTTATAAGGTGTGCTGGTTTTGGCTGAGAAGGGGTTAATTTTTTTCACTGTAGTGCCTGTGGTGTAGAGTAGTGTGTTTTCAGCTTCCCGCGCTCTGCCAAGTGGGCAAAAGGCCAGGAGGGGTGGGGCCACAGCCCAGACAGCTGACCCCGACTGGCCAATGGGATGTTCATTCCATACCATGTGACACCATGACCAGTATGTTAATGGAGGCAGTTGGCGTGCGGGGGGGCCGTTGTGGCTTGGGGATTGGCAGCAGCCGGTCACGGGAGGGGAGCAGCTGCATCACGTGCAGGTTGTTTTGGTTGTTCATTCCCCCTTCCACCTGCCCCCGGGTTTCGCCTCTCTCTCATTATTTTTGTTTTCATTGCATTATTAATGTTGTTGTTATTATCGTTTTATTTTAATTATTAAACTGTTCTTATCTCAACCCACCAGCTTTACCCTTCTGATTCTCTCCCCAATCCCGCCAGTGGGGGAGTGAGTGAGCGGCTGTGTGGGGCTGAGTGGCTGGCTAAGCCACAACATAAGGATATCTCAAGATCACCTTGTGGTAGACAATTAGGAAACTGCAGCAAATGGATCCACCTGAAAAAATAGGATTAACCTATTAAATAAATTTGTAAGCATCAGACAAATGATTATAATAGAGTATTATATGGGAATAATTACAGAATGAATAACTGAAATGTAATTCTATAAAATGGATGTCAGAGCATTTCTGTTAACAATAAAATATGAAGAAAAAAAGAAAAAGAAGAATTGGTCATTAGACTAAACAAAAGAGAAACAAAGAAAACGTATCAGACCGTTCCAGTTTCACCTGGTCATGTTTGTTTGTATCAAGCATCTGCTGGTCACCCTGGTACATAAAGAATATGGTAGAGTCAGAACAGGCACACAGAGGGACAAACAAGGACAATTAAACAAAGGAATAGGTCAGCTTTTGTGCAGGATATGATTAGATGGAATAGCTCTAAGATGACCAGAAAGGACAATCCAGGAGGAAGAAAAGGCCTATAAATCCCAGAGTTGTGCAAATAACAAGCATATGAATTTATTATTAATCATCTCTTCTAACACAGGAAGAAAAAGGCAACAGTCAAAGTAACTATAGTTTCCAAATAGGAAAAGGGAATTATACAATGTAAAGTTAAGCTGCAAAATTCCTTCTCACAGGATGTGTCTAAAAAGTCAGATGGGTTAAAAATTGGGTTTAGATAAAACAACATTCACTAGACTTATTATTTTTGCCATTTAACAAACACACCAGTTCTTGTTCAGAAGTTCATGAAATACACTTTACTGAAATCAGGGAAAACATGCTGAGGAATTATTGCTAGAAACTTGCACTGTCTTTATTCTATTTTTCCTAAATGTCCACAGTATTCATGATCATCAGGCTTCCTATTTAATTAGGAGACCTTGAGTTTGTTCCAGTAGATAAATTTGTTTGTTTCACATATAAATGTATTTTTTACAAATCTTTGCACACTTTCTGATACAGATCTACTTTATATTGCAGTTTGTTATGCTTTTCTGAATCAGATTTTTCTCAATATTTTAATAGCATTTGAAAATGCCTGCACAACATTCTACAGTCCATGTGAATAGAATAGAATAATTTCAGTTGGAAGGGACCTATACTGATCATGTAGTCCAAGTGCCTGACCATACTCTAAAGAAAACCCTTCATGGAACACAGGTAAATGTGTTTGCCTAATGTAACTCTATCTGTAAAATCAAGAACTGCTGTGAGTTTGTAGAACTTCTGCCAACTCTCTTTTTCCTTGTAATCATAGGAAACCACTTATTTAGGCATATGCCCTTCAGACCCCAGTGCAGATGACCTTGATCTCTATTGTACACTAAAAGGGAAATTTAAAAAACTCCTTTACCCTACCCAGGAAGTAATTTCTTATTTTCAGTAATTGTCTGTTTTTCCTTTTTGTTGAAATATGCAATTGCTGGCTTACACAAAAAATAATCTATTTTATGTATTACAACTCATGGAGAACAAAATATGTGGTTATTATCAGCAGACAATTGAATTATTTTTCTTTTGACTCTGGGTATCTAGATGCTGATGACTGTTTTATATTTGTGTTTATATTAGTGGTTTTATGTGCCATTGTGCCTTCAGAGGTAATATACCTGAACTATAAACATGTTTTTATATAGGGTGATGCCACATGAAATGTTACCATCCAGAAGTACTCCACTGAGAACATTTCTCGGCCTTTGAAGTACTTTTAGACAGTTCCTGTTTAGAGAGGTGTGACCACTTCAAAATAAAAACTACCTTGTGACCCTTAGCATTAAGATTAATTTTTTCTTCTATGCTTGTGTTTCATTCAGTTAATCATTTTCAGCTAACATGAGCAAGATCTGGTTACTTTAGCATTCCCCCAAATAAAGTGACTCTACATAAAGAGAAAACTTGCACGGTGGGTAAAAGGTCTGTTGATTTTCTGAAGAATTAAAAAGCTCCGCAGAAAGTATTCAATGAGTTTGCAGAAAGAGAAAAACTGTTCCTGCACAAACAAGTTTCTGAAGTAGAAACTTCCCAGTGAATATATGGAAACAAGCCTGCAGGAGCAAACAAGCAGTCTCTTAGACTTGTAACCATGTTATTTAATAAATCTGTTAAAGCAACTTGTTGCTTCAGACAGCTGGTTAAGTGGAGTAAGATTGCATATGATGATGGGATTAAGCATGATTCACACTATTTAAAATCTACTTCTAAGTATAATAATATGATTGAGTCATCTAGCACTTTCATTCCTTTTTGAGGCTAGATTTAACAAAGTTATTCAGCTTCAGTAAATGAGAATGTATCGTGGTTTAAGATAATGTCACTATAATTCTGATATTTGGAACCATCTTACTATCTCATACGCCCACTACCTCTCCTCAGAGATACTGGTTTATTATTATCTGACATGCCATGCTCGGTGAAGGGTAGACTGATAAACTTCAGGAAGGACTATTTACCTTATAAGACAGTGCTGCCACAGTATTATCCTGAAACTCAATAAAACCTTATTGTTCCTCATTCATGCCAGAGTTGCTATCATATCCTCTTTCACACATTATTAGCTTCACAAAATGAGTATTTCTACTCTTTTTTTGCATGAGAGACTTTCCATTCTCCTGACCACCTTTTCTCAGCACACTGTATCTAGTCTGAGTTTGTCTGTCTTAAACATGTAGAAGTAGACCTCTGGCCAATGTTCCAAACCCCAGTTCATTATAACTTCTCATCTGAGCAGTGCCAGCTGCTTCAAGATTTTCTTGGTTTTCAAAGCAAGAGCTGACAACCGCATGTTTTCCTTCTGTGTGTGCTGGACTGGAAAGAAAATATAGGGGAATTGTAAATGCCATAACCATATTAAACAATCAAGAAATGCAATACATTCAAAATTAAAACTATTTTTTGTTTATTACCTCTGTTTTGTTTAAGGAAAAAAAGAAAAAAAGAACATCCTGGCCTTCTGTAGTGATTCACCAAACATCTGACCAGCAAAAATTTTAAGAAAAAAGAAAATGCAGTGCTATCTATGCCTCTGTAACTGTTAAAAGAGTAAAATGGACAAATGTGAACTGCAGGCAGGGCTGCACCTCTGTACAAGACTGTGCTTAAATTGGTAGATTATACCTTTATACACATACTTAAAGTGAAAAATATGTTTTTCCATATAGTATCGTGTAGGAAAGGAGCAACTGGCTTTATGATACTATTCTAGGATTGTGCACAGAATTTACCTAATTAAATTTTACTGAAGCATCTATTTACCAAGGTTAGGTATTATAAATTATGATCTCCATAGTTTAATTTCATTTTAGCTGATAGCTCATTTATTTGACCTATAGCCGCTGACAGCTGCTGTCTTTTTATTTGTGTTTTTACAGTCACACTATCTATACCTTTTTTAGCAAGATGCTTTGTGATATTCTTTGACAATACTCCTGGCAGCTATAGCTCCCCATGTGACAGGCACAACATGTTCTGAAGGTCTGATTGACTTATATTTGTATTTGGGTCTAAACAATTGAGAGGCCAGTCGCTTATTCAGAGGAGAGGGCTTGTGTTTTATATTTCAGAACTTCTAAATAAACATAATGTGAATGTCTTATGAATGAAACAATATTTTCTTTTTAGCAACTCACTTATTTTATATACTAAATACTGTTTTTTAAAAGCCTACTTATAATATGCCACTATTTTAAGGATGCAGAAAGTAGAAAACAACCCAACAAAAAATTAATTTATCAGTTATACTTTCATTTTTCTCATGGGCTTGCAACAAAAAGGGCACTTTCGATTCTAACAGAGTCTTCTGATGTGGATTTTTTCTTAGATTAATTTTACCTTGTTTATTTCACCCTTTGCAGTGAATATGCTAATAGAATTTACTGAATACAGCTCTTTTCATAAGTTTTTGCCTTTTTTCCTTCACTGTAAGCTGTAAATCAATAGTAACTGATTCCTGGGGCCAAATATGTTGACAGCAGCTTAATCAACTTGTGTCCATGCTACCTTCAATGTCGTCTCTAGCCACAAGGCAGTAAATTCTTTCAGAGCGTTTTTCTTTGAACCGTTCTGCTGTATTTTCTGTTTGTTTTGGATCATAGTTCTGGCTGTTTCCCTCAAGAAGTGCTTTCAGTCAGCAGTTTTAGAGAGTGTCTCTTTCCTCCCAGATCTCCTTGTCTTCATGTATTTCCTTTATATCTTCCCTCCTAAGAATTTGTACAAGTTCTCTTTGGCAAGATTAGTATGCTTCATCTTCATAGACATTTTATGCTTGTAATAACTGTACTATGATTGAGGCAATGTACTTCCTGTCTGTGCTTTGCTGACACAAATTGTTGTGTCAGATATCCAGCTAAATTACTCTCATAATTTCTCAAAAATACTAAATTAAGCAAATTTAGAAAAAAACCTCAACTGGGAATATTATCCTGGAGGAGAAGTAATGAAAGGAGAGAAAGAAATAAATAGGAATGTTTAGTATTTACAAAGATAAAGAAAACCATCTGGTATGTCTTTCCATTTGTTAAGTCATATTGCTGTTTGTAATGAATAGTCTAGCAATATGATGTGTATCGCTAGATCATCAACAGCATCTTCTGAACATCTTAAATTCAAAGCTTAACTGTAACAGGCTGATGAACACAATTACTAAAAAAGCATTTCCTAAACATAAAAAAGTTAATCAGTCCTCTGGACAACTGGATGTAGTAAGGAAAAAGCCCCATCAATTCATCTGCAGAAAGGAGTGCAACCATCTTAAATCTATAAGAATAATTTTAATTGCAGAATAGGAAAGCGATACAGTTATAACTATTTTATAAAGCTTTGCATGTATCCCTGCCAGCCAAAAGTCAACCTTACAGTCACTTTGTTAGATATAGTCCCTAAAACTCACTACAAAAATATCTTTTCTTTCTCTGGCAATTCAACAGGAGTGGCTGTCTTAGAAAGGACCTTAGAAACAGTAGACAGGAACTCATAAGCAGGAATCATTCATGTGTCATATAGTGAAGTTTACCTATGATAATATTGGTAAGAAAAATCCAGAATCTGTGTGTTGGCCTCTTCTTTTCCCTCTTTTTAAAACAAACTAAAAGCCTTGTCACAGGTAGGATAAAGTAAACAACCTGTAGTTGATGTGGATACTAGGTTAGTTTCAAAATTTACAAGATTAGATCCTTTATTAGGCTCTCCCCCTTCCTAAAGGGTATCTAGGCCTATATTCCCTAGATCTAACCTTGCCTTCCCCAAGCAAGTAGACTGCTGTCGGTCAGGCAGAAAACCATGTTGGTTCCCGCTGTGCAGCTGCTTGCAGTTACTAGTTCCAGATATTACTAGTTAAGGTTCTGGACCTACCCAGGCATTTGTCTTCATACAACTCACTGATTTCCAGGATCTTCCCCCACTTCCCAGATCTTTTCTTCATCTAAGATCTTAACCTTCTTTCGAGGACTTTAAGACCAGAGTTTTCTCAGTTTAAATAGTATATGGGCAGAACATAGCAATTAGAAGACTGATCATAATTCTGTCTCATTTTGTATTATTGGGAAGATTCAGGACTTTGTGTTTAGTCCAGGTGTTACCAAAAATTTACAGCCAGCCCACAACAGTTGTAGCAAACAAGACGCAAGCAGGCTTCTGCCTGAAAGATCAAAAGTTCAATTTTGAATATTTACACACATAATTATCTGGTGCCTGTCAGCATTTAATTTATTGTTTGTCTACCATAACCCCCAAGAAATGTGTTAATTTTGAATGTGAGGTTCAGGTATATTGCACTTATTAAAGCCATTTAGCCATTTAGACAAAGATACAATTGTCTGATTTGACTTAAGGTGTGAAAAATTAAGAACTTAGTTTAAGCTGGTAACCTGCTTCCTTTTGATCACTCTAACATACAATCCCAGCATGTAACATAAGTCATCCTAAAATAGAAGCTGAAAGCAAACAAGATGAACTAGTAGCTGAGGAATCAAGACCTTCTCCTGAAGTGTGCCCTTTGCCCAGTTCAGTCTATTTATTTAAATATGTTTCTCCCACATCTAAAGCAAGTTCAGGAGCCATGTGTTCTCTGCCAATGTTTCCTGAAGATTTGAAGATTTGCTTTAAAGATGTTTTTCTGACTAGATTTCCATTTCAATGCACTGAGAAAGCAAATAATTCTCAGGGTTTATTTTTTAAAATATAGCTCTCCTGACTATGGCCTAGAAAAGACTGCTGTAACAAACAATATTTCTAGATATTGTGAACACAGCTGTTGTATTTGGGAAGACATGGAAGAATTGTGTGTGTACAAAATAATATGCAAACAAAACCACATCCTCTTACATAAGGGAAAGTCAAATCCTTTTGCTCAAGGAGGAAGTCAGAGCATTTGACTATTGTTTCTGAAAGTTTTATCTTTTTTATTTTAAGCCACATAAAATTACTGTTTTAATTTCTTTCCACTGTACAGGAATATTTGAAACTGTATTTTTAATGGCATCAATCTAGCAACTTTCCTAATGCAAAGGTATAAAGGTAAAAAAATTGAATGTGTATTGGTCAGTTTTAATAAGGACCAGCAGAATCTTCATTGATATATCATTATAATACAGGCTGTTGTTTTTTTGGAGAGGATGGGAAGAGGGTTGTTTTGGGTTATTGGTTTTGTTGGTTGGATTTTTTTTAAGGTTGAGAAGCAAAAAAATTCTGAATTTTCTGATGATATTAAAAAAGTGGTATTTTTATAGTTGCATTGCAGTCATACCACTTTACAACTCTACAACTAATACTTTTATATGACATGTAACAGATTCCAGAACACATACTGTATTGCATGATGAGCTTCTGTTCAGAAGAACAGAATTTGGCCTCTTCAATGATCTGCTTGAAAAAGTCCAATGGGATAGGTCCCTTAAGGGAAGATGGGCTAGTTAATATTCAAGGATCATCTCCTCCAGGTTCAACCGCAGTATATCCCAACAAGTAAGAGGTCAAGCAAGAACACCAAGAGGCTTGCATGGATGTACAAGGAGCTCCTAGCAAAGCCTGAACACAAAAATTAAGTATGCAGAGGGTGGAAGCAGAAACAGGTGACCTGGGAGAAATACAGAGGGACTGGGCAAGCATGCAGAGAAGCATTTGGAGAGCCAAACCCTACTTGGAAATGAACATGGCAACAGATGGCAAAGGCATACAGAAGGGCTTCTATAAGTATGTAAGCGGCAGGAGGAAGGTTAGGGAAAATGGTGACAGGGACCATGATGACACAGGACATGGAAAAGACTGAGGTGCTGAATGCTTTCTTCACCTCAGTCCTTAGTAGTAAGACTAGCCTTCAGGAATCTGAGGCCCCAGAGACCAGGTTGAATCAAGAAATATGTACCCTTGGTGGAAGAAGATGAGGTTAAAGAACCCTTTAGAAACCTGGAGGTATGTATGTCCATGGGCCTTGATGGGGTACTAGCTGAGGAAGCTGGCTGATCTCATTACAAGGTCACTCTCAAAAATTACATGTTGATGGTAATTGGAGAGTTGCCTGAGGACTGCAGGAAAGCAAATATCGCTCCCAACTTCAAGCAGGGCAAGAAGGAGGGCAAGAAGGAGGACCAGAGATATACAGGCCAATCAGAAAAAGCTGAGAGATCTGGGATTATTGAGCCTAGAGAAGATAAGTCTCAGGGGGGATCATCATCAATGTATACAAATGTCTGAAGGGAGGGTGTAAAGAAGTGCAGCGGATGTCTGGCTACCAGACCCCCAACCAGCTTCTCTCTCACTCCCCCTCCTTAACAGGATGGAGGGAAAAAATAAGATGGAAAAGCTCATGAACTGAAATAAAGACAGTTTAAAAACAAAAGTAAAAGCTGCACTTGGAAGCAAAATTAAAAAAAAGGAATTTATTCACCACTTCCTATGAGCATGCACATGTCCAGCCACTTCTTAGGAAAACAAGACCTCAGCGTGGGTAATGGTTGTTTGGGAAGACAAACACCATAACCACAAAAGTCCCTGCAATGTCCCTTTTTCCCTCAGAATTTATGGTTGAGCACTATGTCATATGGTATTGAATACCACTTTGGTCAGTTTGGGCCAGCTGGCCCAGCTATGTCCCCTCCCAGCCTACTAGTCTTTGAGGGAGGGAAAGGTAGATGGGAGGTTGGAGAGAAAGTCTTGATGCTGTGCAAAAGGTGTTCAGCAATAGCCAAAACACTGGCATGTTATGAAGACTGTTTTAGCCACAAATGCAAAGCTCACCACCATAGGGGCTGCCATGAGAGAAGTTAAACTCCATTTCAACCAGACCCACCACAAGACAGAGACAAGCTCTTTTCAGTGTTATCCAGTGACAGGACAAGAGGCATTGAGCAAAATATGAAACACCAGAGATTCTATCTGAATTTAAGGAAATATTTTTTTAATGTAAGGTCAAATAAGCAAAAAAACCAGGTTACCCATGTAGGTAATGGAGTCCCCATCCTTGGAGATATTCAAAACACGTCTAGACATGTACTTGGAAACCTGCTCTGGGTGGCCCTGCCTGAGCACAGGACTTGAACAAGATGGTGAGGTTCCTTCTAACTCCAGACATTCTGTAATTCTGTGATAATATACAAATGTAACTTACTTTTAGTAGGTGTTTCATTAATGTATTTAGAATCTTCAGTACAACATACCAAAGGGAATTGTTACTGTCTATAACCTATCATTAACTGATACTATTTTACTTTTAATTTCAAACAAAAAGAGACAAGATACAGGCCAAAGAATTACAATGACCAATTATTCTATCATTAATAATGAGAAAAACAGGTATCTGCCTGTATTTCATAGATGTGTTGAATGGAATAAAAACAACTTCTGTGGTTTTGTTAGAATGTCAAGGTCACAATGATAAGCTAAAAAACTTTTTTTTTTCATAAAAGATTTCTACAGGCAATAACAACTCACATGGAAATATATACAAGGACTTTATGGAGAGATGAAACAGAATTTTTACCTCACAGTGATGCACACATGAGACATTAACAGCTTGATTATATAGGATTTTCCCTAATGAAAGCAGAATGAAGTCCTTTCTTACTAATTATGCTGACTTGATACACATCGAAGGTAAAATGATTCTACTATTAGGTACCCCCATGAACAATTATGGAAACATTGTTTCTGGAATTCTGTGCTTATGTTCAAAAGAAACCATACCGGATGTGAGTTAATATTATTATTAAAATAAAAGCAAAAAGTAATAAGCAAGCATAGTAGGAAATACTTTTCAGAAACGTTGACAGATTCCTTAGCATAATCAAAAAGACATCTTTGAAAAAGTTGTTTCAAAGAAGTCTTAAAAGATATCTTAAGAGCATCTACTTCACATATGGATCCTCTCACTCATATACATATGCTCTATCATCTCATCTAAACCTTTATCTATTTATGCTTCCACCACTTCTTCACTAATCTGAATATAGTAACATTGTTATTATCCTCACCTTGTAGTTGTCTTACCATTACACTTAGTGCTGAAAAAAGTCTGAGGCCTATATGACACATCTTTCAATAAACTGTATTCTTCTTTATTCTCATTAAATAAAAACCTACACTATTTTGTTTAGACAAAAGTCACAAGCTAAAGTGGTCTAATCCATAACTCATTCGTGTATGCACAACAGAAATGTCATTATATGATTAGGCATCTCAAGACTTTCAGCAACCTGTTTCTCTTTGGGTATGCCTACATTAGTGTTTTAATTCAAAACAGGAGCATGCTTTTGAGCAGGATTTCCTCATCACCTTTTACTTAGTTGCCCTTTTCACTGTGGATTAACCTTGGATCATGCAGGCTTAATTCCCTTTCAGATGATTCTAGAGCACTTCAAGAAGTGCTCTAAAAATGAATTTAATGTACAGCAACTCCTAAAGAGCTTTCAGTCCATGGGACCACAGTAGAACTGTCCAGGGTAAAGCTACCAAAACACATATAATGTGATGGCTCCACAGCCTGTTAAACTTAGATGATACCTTTAATATTTCAAGGCAATTTTGTTTTACAAATCAATGGTGTGAAACACAAGCTGCATCATAAGAGTCAAATTGGATTATGACAGTAAGTTATGTAAAATTTGCTTAACTTTGCTTCTTGATTCCTGCTGAAATAAAGCTACAACTTTCTGTAGTAAATGTAATTTATCCTAATCAAGGAGAAAAAATATGACAACTTTAAAAGGGGCCCTGCTAATTACAACTCAGTATAATGACTAAGAGCCTCTTCCTACAATACAAGGCCTTTATTTTGACTCATCCACAGTACATGTGAAGGAATTTCCACGGTATCTATGTAGGAGGAACCATCTGGAGTATATGGTGTTCAGCTATTCTAACATTTTGCATTGCTGAATATATACACCCAACATACTGAAGTTGTAACAAAAAAAAAATTGTTTGGCAGAATTTATGATAACATAATAAGGTCATAGAAAAATTCCAATTTTTAATAACTCATCACTACAGATTGTCAGGAACAAGCAAAGTTATTTGACATAGGTCAATGCAAGTAATTAACTACTTTTTAAACTCTAACTTTGGTTTTATGGAGATTCATTACTCTATTTGTGTTAAATATTTGTGCAGCTCAAAACAGTTGCCTCATGTTTGACCAGAGAAAGACCTGGTGATGTCCAAAAGTACTAATGCTTTAAAGCTAAGGCTACTGTCTGTTTGCACTGTGTTCTCAGAAAACATCAAACAGTTGTGAAGACACCTGTAACCTCAATTTCATTCTGAAATTCTATTACTTTTGCGACAGATATTGCAGTGAGTGTTACTGCAGGTGCAGAAGACTACTCCTTCTCTCAGGTGATTGTTTTGTAATGGAGATCATAATTTCTGTGACCTCTTCATTACATTTTAACTGTTCTGTCTTGCTTGGCTGCATGCAAACACTTAACAAAAGTTGCAGCTGGTTTTGTATAAAAGACCCTTGCTATAATGAGGGCTGGTTACATGCCAGAGTTCTATGTATTCCAGTCATTCACAGACTGAATCCAAAGTCTTAAGGCTAATCTAAAAGTGCAGCTATGGAGTACTTCAATAGTCAATAGACAAACAGCAACGTGGGGTTTTTGGTTGTTTTTTTTTTTTTCCCTCTAATTATTATACATGTTAATAAGCAAGCCAGAGAAGACCTGGGAATGAAGAGATTTGTTTCTAAGTTGCTAGGCTTCCTGTTTTGAAGTATCCCATTGACATTGCAATCAGCCTGAATTCACAAGCAATTCACACTGACATCTGGATCAGTCTCCTTAATGGTTTTTACCTCAAAACACGTTACTCATAGGAAGTGGGACAAAGGAGAGACAATGCACATAAGCCAAAGGAAAAAGAATTAAAAAAAGAAAAGCTGAAAAACCTTGAAAATTTGAAAGGGAGAAGTACGAGATATATTTTTTCCCTAATACTGCTTACTTGCTCAGTGTAAAAACAGGAGCCTAAGTTGCAGTGCATCACAGCTGCAAGAACTAGGTGGGTTTGTTTTGTTTGTTTGTTAAGGATTCTACTTACAATTTCCTTATTAAGTGACTTTTTTACAAACATATTCACAAACACAAAGATGTTGTGAAAATGTGATTTTTGAATAAGAGCTACATTTGCACAAATTCCTCATGGATTAACAAAAGTTCATTATGAAGCAATACAATTGAAAAAAATTGTAAACACAGTGAGTACAACAGCATATTTTGTTTCCAAAAATCAGTCTTAACTGATCTGTCTTTAACAAACCATCATTTAGAAATTCCTTTGTGTAAGAGAGCCTTTTGTCTGTAAGTATTAGTATTCATATGCATTAATCTCTCCTTGATCCAGAAAACTTTTCAGGTTAACTTTCTGTACTCTTGAATTAGCTTCCTAATTTCAGTTTATTAATCATTTTTTGTTTCAGAATGACTTCAGGTGGGAAAGGATCCACATTACGTCCTCACTTGAAACAGAAATACAGTTTTAGATAACAGTGTGTAGACGCTTCTAGACAGCTAATGCTGACAAAACTTAGAGTATACACACCCAAAACTATCTGTACAGGCAAAACAAGACCACCACATTACACACCTCTAGGGAGTGATTCAGTTCACCTGAAATCTGACTAGTTTCTCATCTTTAGACTGTATACGGACTGAAGAACTCTTTGCTGTCTAAAACTGGGTGAGGCGAATTCATGCCATGGTACTTAACACAGTGGGACCTGTGGATATATAGTGTATACGTGTATTTCAAAGCAAAGTGGTAAAGAACACTATGAATCAACAGGAATACACGTATTCCCTTGCTGATCACAGCTGTACTAGGAACCTAGTGACCCTTTCCCTAGGCTTCAAGGACAGCCTATACATGTGTACATTATGAAACTTAACTGTCAAAACAGGATGGCTGCATGTAAGTGGGTAAGATTCTTCAGCCATGATAAACCTTTAATCCTGCCAAGGATTAATTTGAGAGCCATCTCTGTGCCAAAGCTGTACCAAGAACTTTTGTAATATTTTAACAAAAAAAGCATTTGAGTTTCAGAGTCTAGGACCATGCCTTGTCATGATTTTTACTATTAATAGATGTATCCATTATGTCTTTTCCTTCAGCCAATACACACAAACCCGATAGTTAAAACTGTGGCTACTGAAATGATCAGTCACCTTCAGCACAGGTATGGAGCTTGCTAGAGTTATTTCATCCTCCCCCAAACTTTATGATAATGCTGTGTTTTGTTACCTAATTCTTAAATTGTTAGGTAGTCAACAAATCTCCAACTTGCAAATTTCTGCCTTTCTTAAAATTAAACATATAGAAAATATATCACCACCACCGAGAACTTCATGTTATGGATTTGCAACTTTAACACTGGTAATTGCTCTTTCTGGCTATCAAACACTAAAGTCCATTATATATCAATAAAAAACATAATAGTAAATGTTATATAATTTTGTCAACTATTCTGTTTTGGATAAGTATTTGTACTCCAGTCTGCTTTCCCCTTTCTTCTCCAATTGATATCTATTCATCCTACATGTACTAAAGAAAAGAACTGCTGTGTGAACTCTAACATCATCACTATGAATGTCTTAATTTATTTTTTTTAATTATTATTCCCAGGTAAGACCAGGTTTTGTCTGTTACAGATTTTTTATTTTCTCCAACAAACAGATAATTTAATTATTTATCATCTCATTAAAATGCTTGTTGCTATTAAATACTAAATGTGCAAAGTTATTTTTGTTGCTTGATAATGATTTTCTCATCTTTTGATCTTTTTTGTCCCCCTTTGGTCATTATCACAAGTGTATAAGGTCCCAATTACTTTTAATTCAATGCCTCAGATACAGATCCTTTATTTCAATATTTTTAGAAGATGAAAAAGGCAAGATACAAGAAAGCAAAACAAATTAGTCTATGTACATCTGCATGAGAAAAAAAAAAGGAAGAACAACATGTTGAAATGTCTGGTTTCAGTAAGCATGTTTCATCATCAACCAAATATACTAGTTGTAATTTTTAATGTGTTGTGGTGTTGTTTTTTTTTAAACCCCTGAAGAAAATGTAATATATTATATAAATATAATACATAAACCACATAAATACATAAATAAATTTTAATAGTGGTACTTAATAGATTCAAAATAGTGCATTTAATATTTAACTAAGTTTATTATTTAGCTATTTCATTTTGTCACTTGTAATTATATGCAACTATTTCTATCTATCTCTCTATGGTTTTTCCCAAAATGCTGCAGGTTGCCTGAAGCTATTCCAATCTTCAGTGTAAGATTTTGACATTTTTAGGATGTGCTTATTAGCCATTCAGGTGAGACACTGCATTGCAACACATTCTGTCAATTTCAGAAGTATTTTATTAGCACTCTTGTTAAGCATCTTCTCTTTGCAGAATAAAAATTACCAAACTTGATAAAGTCACTAAAGACTTAAGCTGTGTCTGAAAGAACTGATAATAAATTAAACCTTTGACAGGTCAATAAATCAACCTTTATATGTACAATATGTAAAATATACTTTAATAAAGTAGGTATTATTAGTTATAAGACTGAATTACTAGAGATTGCCTTTCACCTGGCTTAGTTTCCTTCCAGATTTAAAATTACTCATCACATTACATGATCATTGAGCCCGGTGAAATGGAAGCTGATGGAGCCAGACCACCCTTCTCAGCAGTGCCTGACTGTTAGAACAGTTGATTATACATCATATCATATATATCTGACAGAGTCTGATCCTGGAGGTAGGATGCAATCCAAAGCTTTCAGGTGATATTTAGAGGATTCGAAAAATGAATTTGCAATGCTAATGAAATATCATTTACAGAAGTGACAGAATAAAGCTGTCCAGAAACCTACATTTCAGTAGGACAATACCAAATTTCTTCTCCTCCAACCCACCCCCTCCCTCCAGTAATAAAAGAATAAGTCAATATTTATCTCAAGTTCAGTATTTATGATCACTGGACTTTGGTGAATTACAATGCAGAATTCAAATGAAACACAAAGGTGTGACTTCAACACTCATTCAGTAACAAGTGCTGGTGCTTCCAAACATTTGTGAGCTGCTGCATCTGCGCAGTGGAGCACTGTTCAGAGAAAACAGCTTGTACAACAACAGCAGAAACAGAAAGTAGGCATTTCATTGGATTAATTTACTGTGTCTCCCAGTAATTAGTTTGAACCTCACAATTCAGTAAAATGGCTATACCGCTTCCAGGAGCTGGTGCTACATCTACAAATTTTATCAAAGAATAGTTGTCACACCGTTTAAGTAAACAAATTAATTTATTAAGCAATATTCTGAATAAAGATTAGAAAATTGATATTGTAACTTAGAAAGTGTTTCAATATGTGCAATGCTTTTTAAGGCCTAACAAAGATGTTTTATATTTTCATCATATTCTTTAGCTATGAGTCATTTCTCTCCCTGTATTGTGTAGATCCCTCTGGTCCCTTTCTCATTCTGCTGCCAACCCATTCTGCTCAGAAAGAAAACAGTTCTTTCAGCAGTTCTGCCAGTTACATATGAACACTGTTCATCTTTTCTGTTTTATCTCAGTTGTCAGTTATGCCAAAGCTTAGACAAAGCCTCTAAACTTTTCAAAATATCTAAAAATCTGAACAAAGCCAATACTTTGACATACATTGCAGAGGTGTAACATTTAATGTAAATCTACTGTGGAATGAATATTATTCAGAAACCACTCATTTGGCTAAGTTGATACACTTTCTCTTTCACAGCTTTCAGTTCCTCTCCAAAATAAAGACTTGCAGATAGATGCTAATTTGTCAAAATATATTTGTGTGTTAACTGCCCTTCCTGAAATGATGAAATTAGATGTTAAAAGCTTTATCTTGCACTGTCTACACCTTAGAGTAACTTAACATTACTCCTATACAGTAACATTTGTTTAAGTTTGCATGTCTTTTAAACAGCTATTACAGTTGCAAATATATATAGTCTATATTTTTTTTATCTCCAAAATCATCCATCAATTAAAAGCAGAGTCTCTACAGATATCACTATCAGATAAATTACCATCCTACCATAGCTATATGTTGTACAGACTTTATGATGAAAATGGCATAAAAATGGAAAGGTTACAAGTGTCAGCAGAATTAAATATGTAATGGGTTACAGGAAAGAAATCTGAAGTAAATAACCCACATCCACTAAATAGTTCTGTCACCTGTATTTCCCCCTTCATATAATTCTTCAGCTCAGCTTTTGTACAACTTCATGTAATAGCAGGTAGTGCAATACATAGTTGTATGCAAACTACAGCCAAATCTGATGGTTTGGTACCAAACCAACCACATCATAGTTTTTGTGTAAGTGCTGCTTGCTATATGTGTGTTGGAGTCTTTGTTCCCTTTTTTATCTCTAAGACTGGTTCCACCCAACTCCCAAGGTAACATTTCTCTAATGCATAGTACTTGACCACTGATGATTTCTTTATAGCCCTGGGGACTCCACTCTTATCCTTTGCTCAGATATTCAGGGTGTTCATCCTGTATTGTATTACCCTAGAGCAATAGATAATTCACTTCCAACAGAATAAGTGCTGGTTATTACTAACTATTAGTAATACTATTAGTAGAATAGAATTAGTATCCATTAGTTACAGAAACATATCAAAATTATTATAATAGTAGGTGTTATACTGAAAAAATTTGCTAACCTAAAGCTGAAATAGATTACATAATATATTGTTAGCTTTTTAGCAGCAACAGAGATTGCGAAAATTGTTTCAGGTAGGCCAAGTTGAGACAAAGCAAGCCTGATCAGTTCAAATTCTGAGTCTTTGTGGAGTTAATATAAAGCTGTGGCCTGTTACTAGAATGGTAATATACTCACCGTATACTGGAGTACAGCACTTTTACATTTACACTGTTGAACATGCAGTGATAAAGAGCTCTATTTCTCCTTTAAGCAAAGGCTGAATGTAGAGGGGAATTGTACTTTCTGACTTCAAAGAGAAGATCCCAAGATGCCTAATTGGTACCTAGGTAGACTGCACTTAAATTGTTGACAGCAGAAGTCAGCTCCTCATACTGAAAACTCTGGAAGAGTTCTAGCAACATAAACCGGTCTCCTAATTGTTACAGATCAATGCAACTCCTCTGAAATCTGTTACATGCAATGTTTGGCAGGAATTGAGTACATTACGCCAAAAACCTTGCTACAGAAAACGGGAAACACACTTTTATATGCAAAGACAAAAATTTTGGTTCATAGAATTGAAACCATAAGAATCTAATCAACGTTTATTGGGCCAGATTTAGCCATCGCAGAATGAGAAAAAAATAAAGAAATTAATACTATTAAAGGCTTTTCACTTTGCTTTTCTTCACTGAAACTCTACAGTGAAGTATATGGAGTATCTTACATATGTTGGAGAAATATTTTTATTTTTCTTAATTGACTTCAAAATTGCTTTTGCCCAGCAGTCAAGTTCACATTTTCTTAACTGACCACTGGAGAATTATTTATAGTTATGGGATCTCTCATATCATCCTGTGCCTCCCCTTTCATGTCATATCCCTGTACTCCTCTACACGTCTCTGTCAAGGCTGTTGCTGTCATATGACACCTGTATTATTTTACACTACTTCTACTGTTAGTGTGACAAATATTTCCTTCTATACAGAATAATTACTTTCTACTACCATGTATTGAAAAATTATACCATATGATTTTATAAAGCTAAACTAAAACTAATAAATTGGGTAATAATTATGTGGTCATTAGAAAATTGATGATATGTTTAAACAAGTTAATTTTATTCAGACAGGCCAAGATGAAACCAGACAAACCCTGCAAAGTCTTAAAGCCTTGAAAATTGGTACAAAGCCTGTCACCTGTTTTTAACAGTGGCAACTTCATACTTACTAGGCTACAAGGATCCAGCCCACCATTTTATTCTTAATATTCAAAGATAGACTACAGATTTCTTGCTAGTTCACAAGACTGTAGAACAAGTTTTCCTAGGTTTAACCCTTCACATCAGCTTGTGCACAGGCTACCTATTCTGCAGTTCTCCAAATGAAGGTTCAGGCCTTGCATCTCAGAACCATTGCGTGTGCCTCACAGGCTCCAGCTCTGCAGTAGTAAGAACTTCAATAGTTACAGGTGAGTAATTATCGTGTGATGTTCACAAAAAGGATTTTACCTAGTACTTCCGGATACTGCAGAAATTTGTCATTCACTCCCACTTCTCGCTGGATTCACATACTATGAACATTATTTCAAAGCCTGTCAGACTTGCAGAAATAACTAGGTCCTGACCCACAATTGTTGAACAGAAGAGTAGTGATTTCATGAAGTGATTTTAAGAGCAATTACTGAGGAAAGTTCCCTGAGTCATGCCTGTTCTATAAAATCTAAAGGAAACAAATCATAAGAATTCCCTCAAATCCTTTGTGCATTTCTGGCACAATCCCATAAATACAGTGGCTGAGCTGCTGGCTTTTTTCATGTATCCCATAATTTCAACTTCTGTTTTACATTAGCTTCACGCTCTTATTTAGCAGTCACCCATATCATCAGTGGTGTTACACAGAAGTAACTGCGTATCTTTCATGAAAAGTGAAATGACAAATTAACCAGCCAAAAGAGCATGCAGTCAAAAATGTCTAGCAAGCCAAGGATCCATATTCAGGCCCAAATATGCAGGAACAGAATTAGTTTTAAATATCTGTTCTGGAAGTGTTTAAAGACCCTTGTTTGTATTCAATCTTTAATTGATATTATCTGAAACCAGCAACAAATTGCAATTACTGTTGTGTGAAAACTACATCAACTAAGTGGGACTAACACTAGCACTGTTACTAAGGTAATATTGCTAACATAGTGTATAGGGACTAGTATTGTAATGTTGATCACTTTGCTTTTATATTGCTTGTAATAGTAAAGCTACTACTGCTGGAAGTAGAAAAAAAGTCTTAATTTCTTCAAAAGAAGAGAGAGAAAAGGAAATCTAAATCAGTTTTGAATTGAGTATCTGGCCTTAAGTAGAGCCTGAGCCATGTTAGACATCTTGATGCTGTAAAAACTTCATTAAATGTTTAAGACAACTGAGAACAGAAACCAAAAGATGGATCTTAAGGAGATGCATTTCTACATGAAGTAGAAGAGTAGGAGAGTACTTCTTTAGAAAAGTACTTCTAAAATACTTCCCTAATAACAGCTTTTTGTATAATTGTGTTATACAAAATGCATATTAAAGCTTTTGCATCTGCTGAAGTATATTCCAACACACAACTTTTACCTTTCTGGATAGCATTTTCTCCATTTTCTTCCTGTAAAGCTCTGCAATGTTATAGAAGGAAAAGAATCCAGATTCATAGAGCAAAAGAGAGAATTAATATGTGTAACTGTACTCTTTTGGCTATGACACTCACTTACTTAAAACAATGTCTTGTATAATGCACAGTCAAGATAAAATGGGAATGAATAGGATACTATCGTTTCCATAAAGAAAATGCAAATATTCACCACCACAAAAGAATCCCTAAACTGGTGCTGTTTCATTGGCACGCAGAGGAGTCTTCCTTTTCTTCTCAATCCATTTTTCCTTTTTAGATACAGAAGATCATTTACATTTAACTTTAACCTGAATTTCTTTCTGAAGTTTATTCTCTAAGCAGTCCAGGTAACGGGACTTGTAAGCAATCTGTCATCTGTGATTTTAAACTGATTACTGGACTAATCAGCTCCATTCAGGAATGAAAGCAACCAAATGGCCTACAACTTGTGCCTAACTACTCATACAGTTAAGAGGGATATATACACACACTAAACCAAACTTCTTTAGGACCTTTGAAATTGTAGGGTATAAAGACAGATGTTTGCTAGGTTTAGATGCAACGATAGGTATAAATAGCACCCAAGAAGAGGTTTTCTAGTATCTCAGTAAGTCTTCCACTTTAACTATTGGTAAGGCTGCTTTGTTCTGTATATAACTAAAGAACAAAAGAATTTAATCTCTGTAGCTTTTTAGTTTTCTACCCAAAATCCAATACTAGAATGAGTTTTCTAAAAGTGTTTATTCAAAGAATTAGAAGAATTCTAGTTTCCATGATTTCTCACTATTTGAAATGTTCTTAGAAGATGACAAATTATTTGATATATTTTTGTAGCTCATAAAGTAAAAAACAACAAACAAGCAAAAACAACTAGTAGACTTGCAGAAAAATTTACAGGAAAACAATTTATTTATTTTCCTAAGAAAAACCCCACTCTTTTAGTGAAGATTGAATTTAGTAATAAAAGTGAAACTAGTAACAACAAAAGAGTTGAAATTAATTTATTCTTCAACACAACATTTTTCTATAGGAAAAACCTGGCTGAAAAGCATCACAATAAGAAATTTTGTGTGATACAATGTGTAAGGTACTTGTGAAAAAAAATACAGACACAGAAGGTAAGTAGCTTTACAGGAATCTCTGGAAAACTAATCTTATTGCTAAGTGCCAACATAAGCAATAAGTTAGGCTAATGGAACAACTTGTGGAAAATGTTATTTTCCTAGAACTGCAATATAAATTAATCAACATACTAGAAATGTTGACTTCGTCATATGAAAGGAAGACTAAGCAGATAAACTACTCAAAAAGTTTATTACTTATACATCACAGTACCTTGATTCCTTCCAATACTACCGCTCTGCTTCGCTCTGCAAAGTATCACACAATAAGCACTTCTTCTATATCAAAGGCTTAACAAAATAAAAAGACCCTGCCAGTGGCATTATAGTAGAAGCTGAAAGTGTTTCTTGATACCTTGAAACCCCTCAGTCTGTGAAACCTTTAAAAAAACAAAAAACAACCAAAAAGCTCCACAAGAAAGAAAAACAACAAAACAACAAAACAACAAAACAACAAAACAACAAAAAATCCAAGCCCCCTCATCCTTTCTTTTACCAAATATCACCTGGTAAAACAAGCATCTTTTCTACATACTTGCTTTCAAAGCACTTATGCATATGAGGGTGCATTTTTTCAGTATTATGAATGAGTTATTAGACTGACTTTATTTGCCTCCCAAACAGAATAACCAAGCCACACATTATAAGTAAAAAAAGTAAGAGATTGGATAATTTTTAGGTGTAAAGTAGAATTTATAGTTTCTATAGGTCTAGAAATTATAAAATATACTACTACAGGGAATTATTTTCACTGTTCCATAAAGAAACATGAGGAAATAAGCTAAAAGTCCATTTCAGACAGACGAGTTACTTTATATCATTTTAGTTGTATTCAGAAAGCATAGTAAAGACCACTAGAAAGATGTAGAGATAATACTTTAAGCAACTAGTGTTGAAAACAAAACTTTAAGTTGCTTTTAAGCGTATTTGTAGGTCTGATGAATACTGTATCAGCTCTAAAGAGCAAAACAAATAATAGCAGAGCGGAAAGGCAAGTGCTTGCTGGTGGAAAAAATGGTATTTACATCTGAAAAGATGTTTCTCAGAAAGTTTGTTGCAAGTACAACATCTTGAGAATTTCAGTCAATGAAAATATGGGTTTTGCTCAATCGGGAGATTTTTGTCAGAGAAATATAAAATTAAGAAAACAGCCTACAGATGAATTATTTGTAACTAGATTTATAAAAAAGGTTTGTGCATTACAAGGACAAGAATTTACAGTGAAGCTGAAAGTTTGAAACATGGGAAACTCTTTTAGGGCCAGTTTTTCTTTCAAAATATGCAGTTAGCAGTTAAGATGCTGAGGCCATAAAGAGGCCCATCTGCAAGCATGGAGACTTCACAACCTCCCTGGACAACCTGTGCCAGTGCTCAGTCACCCCCACAGTGAAAAGTGTTTCTGATATTCAGACAGAACCTCTTGTGTTTCTGTTTGTGCCTGTGGCCTCTTGCCTTGTCACAGTCCACCACAGCAAATCCTGGGTGTGTCTTCTTTGCACCCTCCTTTCAGATATTGATATACATTGATGAGTTCCCCCTGAGCCTTCTCTTTTCCAGGCTGAACATTCCCACCTCTCTCAGCCTTTCCTTAGAGGAGAGATGCTCCAGTCCCTTCACTATCTTAGTGGCCCTGGGCTGGACTCTCTCTGCATGTCTTCTACTGGGGAGGCAAGACCTGGACCCAGCCTTCCTGATGTGTCTCACCAGTGCTGCGTAGAGGGGAAGGATCACCTCCCTTGACCTGCTGGCAACATTCCCTAACACAGCCCAGGATACTGTTAGCCTTCTTTGCGGCAAGGGCACATTGCTGGCTCAGTATTCAATTTGGTGAAACTCACCCATTTATTTAAACTAAATAAAATCTAGACATGGTTGAAGCAAAAGTTATTCTTGGCAAAGCTTTCCTGAAAATGACCTCTGAAAGCTTTTATAGATTTATCATGTAGGAAGAGAAACTTACTTTGACTGCTGGAAATATTCTAACTGATATACCTTACAATAAATAGCTTTTTATTTTTATAACTGTATCACATTGCTAGCCTATACTCTTGATGAAATTTACTAGATATTTTGACTCTTCTGTTTCTCGCTGATGATTCCCAGGGTAAAGCAAGCTTTTTTTGATGCTAATTTCTAAGTCTGTGGCCTTGTGGCTTGTGTATTAAGTTCCATCCTATTGGAGTATTAACTTAATCTCATTGATAATGTTAACCCAGTAATACCTCTTCAAGTTCTAGATGACAGTTAGTACTTCCTGCTTCAAAACCTGTGTTTTTACAAACCTGGCTTCTTGTTTGACTCGATTATGAATCCACTACTTTTGCTTGAACAATTGGAATTCAAAGTTTATCCTCAGATTAAATTCCCATCCTCTCCGTCACAGTAGCCAAATTAGATCTTAAAATCTATTGATGAGGTAAAATAATACTTATTGATGGGATAAATATTTTGGTTTGATTTTTCAATATGAAGGATAAAGGGCCAAGTAACTTTTTCATATCCAAGTATTTCAGCATACAAGAAATTTGTGATTTTCTTACCAGTCTCTAGAACAGGACATGTTATCAAAGATAGTTGTCTTTCTCCCTCAATAATCAACGTAGGGATGAGAAGAGAGAGAAGTCAGTCACTCAACTGTCTAGAGAGATTCATCCTTTCTTACATTTCTTTTGAATGTGGGATGAACTACCCTTGAAAGCGTATTTTCACAATTTAATTACTGAGAAAGAAAGGGTTAGTTTAAATTAGATGCCTAGTTTGCAAACAACTAAAACGATGAGAATCTTCTCCAGGTCAGATATGTTTCATTAGGTAAGAATTTCGGTTGCCAGTTAAGATACGTGTTCTCTACTTGTTGGAATTTTTTGAGATATTTATATTAGAGGTCTTCACAAGCATTCATATTTTTGTGGTTTGTATGTGAGAAATACCATTCAAGATGGACAGAAGGAGAAAATTATAGGATACTAGCAGTCTTATGAAGGGGCAAGATCCTTTTACAGGACAAAATTTGTGCATTGTTTCTCTACTTTGTTATATCTGGAGCCATATTAAGTTTTATGCCATTCAAAAGTTTTACATTTTAATATAATGGATAAAACAGTGATCAAGCTGAAGGCTGTACATGTCTGCTTTGAATGATTGGTCCACTAATGAGAATTTACTTTTAAGTGCCAATATTTTCCATTTTTTGAAGGTTTGGTACTCCGTGGCTATACTGAAGTGTACTTTGGGTGGGGTTTGTTGTATATACTATTGATTTGAACTAATTTCCTCTGAAATTATTGGGAAAGAAACTTTCAAAGGATTTTATGGGAATCCCTTTGTATCTAGTATAACAATATACATCCTGGTAGGTATTTAACTGTTAAAAATAGGACCACGAGCTCTGGGAAATACTTTTCAATCCACTGCCTCATCTCAGTGTTATTACCACAGGGATTCTAGGTCAACATTAAACTGGAGCTGGTTCTTTTGCTGTGATCTGAAATTCTGTTGGAAAAGGTTAATGGGGAGTAATAACTCTAGCTGAGCCACATCTCCCCCCATCTATCTTTCTGTTCACATTTAAACTAAGCTCATCACTGCCACAGACAGGGGACAATGAAAAGGCTCAGATCTCTGAATCTCTGTGACTCAGGTATTGATCAAACCTCCTGCCAGTTGAATGAAGTGGCACACATGTATGCAGACAGACAGGTTTATAGAAAACTCCAGGAGTTTTCAGTCTACTTTATGGGAGTATTTAGGCCAAAGGCTTTTCAGATGCAGTGTTTCCAAAGACATTTTTGGCAGCAGCAGCTTCAAGTCATTTTTCAACAGGGTACGTGTATGTTAGATCTGTCTAGTCTACTGTTTTCCCTGAAGACTGTAGGTTTTTAGCTTGTCCTACAAGGAAGCTTAATCAATCAACTTCCCCTCCCCTCCAATGTTAAGCTTGAGTTAAATCATTCCTTTTTACAGAGGATGTCCTGCACTTTCCCAGTTCTCAGACCATATGTAGGTCAAAATAAATTTGGTACCAAAGTTTTAATCAACTTGATTGATTTGGGAGAGGACACAGTAGAAAACAGTATGTTTATATTTTTGACTTGTTTAATACATTTCTTATAGTTTTCCATTTTGTTGTAAATTCTTATTTATAAATATTGCAATTCTGTTTTTCTGATCTTAAAAAACTTCCCTTGAAAAACACTCACTCATTTCTTTCAAAAAGAGTGTTTACAAGTACGGAATACAATACAGCTTCATTACCTTGAATACAACCTCCAGTAATAACCAAGACCTTTTTTTTTTCCCCAAGAGAAAGTTTGTGCAGCTCTAAATATGATAAGTAATTTACAATATTTCTGGAAGACTGATCATGACTTTTTGCTTCAGAAACCCAATGAACTGGAATAAAAATATGTGAATATTCATTTCTCAAAAATCATGGTCCATAGCTTTGTATGAGGCCTTTAAAAGCTATTACCATTCATATAGCACTGTAACTGACATTTATAAAATGTTATAAAAGACAGGCATATGGTCTGACCTAGTCAGACATGTCATACTTTTAGATCCTTATGCTTTCCTTTTAATCCCATCTTCGTCTCAGAGATTTCAGAGAACAGAGGAAATAGGTTTTCAATTGAATGTTTCATCACAAGTATATATCATACAACAGTTATTTGAGTAATTGCTTCTCGAGGTACTGTCAAAATTCCTGTAAACTATGGGAAATGAGGGAATATAGAATATGAAATAGAGTATTTTTAAGATCACTATCTCAAGCAAGAGATCAGCATTAGGCTGATTCTGAAAGAACTGTAGAATTGCAAATACTATTTCTAAGTTCCTCTTCAACATTTTGGTTTCTTTAAAAGATTTAATTACAAATAAAATAACAGAGAAAGGGGACATCTTATCATCCAACAGTCAACATTTCCACTCATACTTTTCTCTTTACACTGATTAAGGCCTACTAACATGATCCTACATCACCACTGCAAGCTCCAGTTAACTAGTCCAGGTAAAAAATGAATGAAAACCAATCAGGAGTAAATTTGAGTGAAGCTAGGTTTCTATAGCAAGAAATGAGACAATAAAAGACTAGATCTTTTATTTGTTTCATTTTTTGGGGTTGGTTCTTACTGCCCACCCCCTTTAATTCTGACAGCTTCTTAGGTTTCCCTTGTGAAAAAGGACAATTCTCTGAAGGATAAAAAAAATAAATTAAAAGACAAAGCCATTTCAATTTTGAGGATGGCAAAAGGTCACTCCTGTGAACCACAGCAAAAAGAACAGGGTTCACTGAAGCAGTGGGGCAGGAAGTTTATGTCTTAATTCTCAAGACAACAAATATCCTGACTCCTATGGTTGTATGATGCAGAACAGTGCAAGTTCCTAAAAGTCAACTCATTTTTAGCACAAAGTCTAAATATTCAGTTTTAGAAGCACACACAGCAGCAATGCATTCTCAAATCTACTAAAACCGTGAACTACATCTAGAGAATGCAAGGCTGTGAGATCCCATGAACTCTTTGCCACCTGAGGCCTAAAACTGTCTAAAGATTTGTCTTTGTATTTCCCTGATACATATGCTGAGCCCAAGCTGCCAACCAGCAACATGTAGGTAAAAATTAAGGACATCAAAGGCGGAGCTAACTTAATCTTCTACTTTCATGCACATGTAGAGAGCCAGGCCAGAAACAGAATCCCAGACCTTATTTTATTACAATCTAGTCCTTAAACATTAATCTCCAGTGGGAAATTAATCTGAAAATATTTTTGAAATTTCATTTCATTGTCTTATTTTCCCCCTATACTCAGTTGTAATAATTTTAGATAAATTGTTATTTTCGTGGAAATATTTCCCCTCCTCCAAATTGCACTGCTGGAATAATGTCAAAGTTATTTGATTATGCATAAACATTAGAAGTTAATAATACATGAATATATAAAAATAATAAAAGAAAGCTTGAGAATTCCTCTGTCTATCCTCTTACTTTAATCCCATGAAATGCACAGCCTAATAAAATTCCAGGTTACCTGAAATCTCATATGCTTATAATTTTCTAAACTGTGATTTGGATAAATACAAATCAGTGTCTATTTAGCTTATAATAGACAGAGAATTATGTCACAGTAGTTAAAGAAAGAATAAGTAATGAGAGATCCAGTAACAAAAAAAAAAATCACACAAATTTTTATAAAGACAGCATGAACAAGCTCAAATGACAGAACTTTACAGTCATAGAACAAAGGTTATTGATAAAATTCATCTTGCTTCCATGAGTTCTGTCCATCAGAAGCATGGAATATTGCATAGTTAACCCATTAGATGTCAGAAGATGAGGCAATCTGTAACTCACAATAAAAAAAGAAAAATAATTTAAAAATAGGCCAGGCATCAGCCTTACTCAAGACGAGGGAAGTATATAGGCACCACCTTTCAGCTTGTTCATATTTTGGAAAAAAGTCTTAAGATCTAATAGTCCTGTTCTTTTCTTACATGGCTTTCAGGAAATTGTATTAAGATTTATTTAGAGGTTCTCAAACTCTAAGTTACCATTTCTCTGTAGTTTAACTGTCCTTTTCAATAACTGAACTTTGCCAATCTTTGCCCTTTGAGCAATCTTTCAAATTATTATAGGAATTGAATAACATATTTGTCAATGTATGATACACATACTAAATCCTATTTTAGCAAACAAAAGCAATAGTAGTTTTACCCAGTACACACTGACTGGGTAAGACTAACACTTCTGTCTTACAGGTTCTAATTCCATGGTAAGGACTTAATTAATCCTTTCTACCAAGGTGAACTAAAAAGGGACAGTAAAAAACTTTTTCTGGGAAAGAAAATACTTCTTGAAAGTAACTTACCTCCTACTTCCTAAAAACATTTGTTCATAACCATATTAAAATAAACTATATAGTAATTTAATTACCTTACAAACTAATTTATACTTTTAATCACTAGAATTTAAGTTTATAAATGGCCCAGAGTCAAAAACTATTCTATCAAGTCAGTGTATTAACATATTTCCCTCATATATCATTTTAGCCAAGAACTAAAGTCAGTGTTTACCAGCTATGCCCACAATTTAACTACCTGTGCCAAGCAGACACCTTACACCAACAGAATTTGTAGTTAACTAGATCATGCAGGGGTCTCATCTCTTCTGCCTGAATTTCCACAAAGCTAAAAACAGCCTAATTTTGTCAAAACATTGTGATGTTTTATTACCACATTGCTTTGCATATAACTCATTTCACTGGCTTAAAGGCCATCCTTTCAGATACACATACAACTAAGATATATAAGGAATAAGATAGATATATTTATATATTAATATCTATGCCTGCATTGTCAAAGATGCTTACAGATGTCAGCAATTATCCTCAATCTTGTAATAATACCACTTCAGTTTTAGTTATCGTAATTTAATTTTGATTATAAAGAAGGGGAAATATGATTATAAAAGGTTAAATGTGGTCCTCCATTAGGCAGAAGTACCAGCATAATATTTCATTTCTCAGTGGAGGAAGACAGGAGATTTTCAGACTTATTCTCTACTATCTATTAGCATAAGCAAAATCTAGTCACTAAACTTTATACATAAATAGGCAAGGAAGATCCATCAAAGTGCATGAAATTTTATTCCACTGCAGTCATCCTATGGCTTTTCAGGAAATTCATACTGCTGCTAAAAGGCCAAGGGAACACAATCAATGTTTCAGGACAGATTCCAACACAAGAGAAATTCAGAGGCTTGACAAAGGGCATGTCTGGAAACATACTTAAGACTTCACAGGGAGAATACAGCCCCTTGGATCCCACTGAAAATGAACATAAATTGTCATAGACTCATAGAATAGTTTTCGTTGGAAAGGACCTTTAAAGGTCATCTAGTCCAAGCTTCCTGCAATGAGCAGGGACAACTTCAGCAAGATCAGGTTGCTCAGAGCCCTGTCCACCCTGACCTTGAAGGTTTCCAGGGATAGGGCATCGACCACCTTTCTGGGCAACATGGTCTAGTGTTTCACCACCCTCACTGTAAAAAGTTTCTACCTTATATTTAGTCTGAATCCACCTTCTTTTAGCCTAAAACCATTACCCATTTTCCTATTGCAACAGGCTGTACTAAAAATTTTGCCCCCATCTTTCTTATAAGCCCCCTTTTAAGTACTGAAAGGTTGCAATAAGGTCTCCCCAGACCCTTCTTTTCTCCAACTCACCCCAACTCACTCAGCCTTTCTTCATAGGATAGGTGTTCCACCCCTGTGATCTTTTTGTGGCCCTCCTCTGGACCCATTCCAAAAGGTCCATGTCTTTCCTGTACTGAAGACTCCAGAGCTGGATGCAGCACTCCAGGTAGGGTCTCACCAGAGCAGAGTAGATGGGCAGAATCATCTCCCTCGACCTGCTGGCCATGCTTCTTTTGATGCAGCCCAGGATATGGTAGGCTTTCTGGGGCACAAGCACACATTGTTGTCTCATGTCCATCTTTTCATCTACCAGCACCCCCAGGTCCTTCTCTGCATGGCTGCTGTCCATCCATTAATTCCCAAGCCTGTATTGATACCAGGATTTTCCCTGAGCAAAGTGCAGGGCCTTGTACTTGGCCTTGTTGAACCTCATGACATTCACATGGGTCCACTTCTCAAGCTTTCCTATGTCCCTTTGAATGGCATCACAACCCTTACACGTCAACCACACCACTCAGCATGTTGTCATCTGCAAACTTGATGAGGGTGCACTCGATCCCACTATGTCACTGATGAAGATATTAAACAATTCCTGATCCACTGAATAATCCATCCTCAAATCCATATCTCTCCAATTTAGAGAGAAGGATGTTGTGGATGACAATGTCAAAGGCCTTACAGAAGTCTAGATAGATGATGTCCATAGCTCTTCCTTTGTCCACTGATGTAGTCACTCCATCATAAAAAGCCACTAGATTGGTCAGGGAAGACTTGCTCTTGGTGAAGCCATGCTGGATGTCTCAAATCACCTCCCTGTCCTCCATGTGCCTTAGTGTACCTTCTAGGAAGATCTGTTCCATGATCTTCCCCGGCACAGAGGTGAGGTCTCTATACTGACTCCTGGATGGTGGCAAATGCCTGTAGGGCTGGTTACAGCAGTGGAAGCAAAGCAACTGGCAGCACAGAGGCAAACCCATCTGGGCTGCCGCATTGTGGCAAGATATTGCTGCCTGGGTAGAGAACCTGGTTGTAAAGATACATCATGTGGATTCTCACGTCCCCAAGAGTCGGGCCACTGAAGAACATCGAAACAACCAGCAGGTGGATCAGGCTGCCAAGATTGAAGTGGCTGAGGTGGATCTGGACTGGCAACATAAGGGTGAACTATTTCTAGCTTGGTGGGCCCATGACACATCAGACCATCAAGGGAGAGACGCAACATACAGATGGGCTTGTGATTGAGGGCTGGACTTGACCATGGACACTTGCGCAGGCTATCCACAAATGTGAAACATGCACTGCAATCAAGCAAGCGAAGCGGGTAAAGCCTCTGTGGTATGGGGGACGATGGCTGAAATACAAATATGGGGAGGCCTGGCAGATTGACTATATCACACTCCCACAAACCTGCCAAGGCAAGTGCCATGTGCTGACAGTGGTAGAAGCAACCACCAGCTGGTTGGAAACATATCCCATGCCCCATGCCACTGCCCGGAACACTATCCTGGGTCTTGAAAAACAAATCCTGTGGCTACATGGCACCCCAGAGAGAACGGAGTCAGACAACGGGTCTCATTTCCGAAACCACCTCGTAGACACTTGGGCCAAAGAGAACGGCATTGAGTGGGTGTATCACATCCCCTACCACGCACCAGCCTCTGGGAAAATCAAATGGTACAATGGACTGATAAAAACTACACTGAGAGCAATGGGGGGTGGAACATTCAAGCACTGGGATACACATTTGGCAAAAGCCACCTGGTTAGTCAACACGAGGGGATCTGCCAATCGAGCTGGCCCTGCCCAGTCAGAAATCCTACATACTGTGGAAGGGGATAGAGTCCCTGTAGTGCACATAAAAAATATGCTGGGCAAAACAGGTTCTTCCTGCCTCAGGCAAAGGCAAACCCGCTCGTGGGATTGCGTTTGCTCAAGGACCTGGGTGCACTTGGTGGGTGATGCAGGAGGATGGAGAAATCCGATGTGTGCCTCAAGGGGATTTGGTTTTGGGTGAAAACATCCAATGAACTGAATGACATAATGCGAACTGCTATATAATATTGTATGTCATCTCTTCTGTGGTTGCTATATGCTTTATCAATGACATCACATTACAGACCTCCTAATCCTTGGAAGATGAACTTTGATGAAACAAGCAAAGTGCAGCAGTGATGGAACGAAGACTGACTTGGTATGCAGCAACCCAACGCCACACACAGACCATCTCTTCTGCCGTGAAAGACTGATATGACAGATGGACTGGGTGAACTCAATGGACATTTTAGTGGTCATTTTACAGGGAAGGTCCATAGTCTAAGGGAATGATGTCTGTGTATTGTTAAAGGATGGGAAGGGGAGGGGTGGTGGTTGGTGAGGTTTTATTGGATAGTACAGGACCTGGCATGGTGTAAATGGTATGGAATAAGGGGTGGAAAATATGCTGGTTTTGACTGGAATAGAGTTAATTCTCTTCACTGTAGCTGGTCAAGTGCCAGTGGCACATTGGCGCTTTAATTGCTGTTAAGTAGCAGCTCAGTGTCGCTAAGTAGCACCTGTAGTAGTCAGGGACCTTTTCAGCTTCCCATGCTCTGTCACGTGGGCAAGAGGCTGGGAGGGACGGGGCCACAGCCCAGGCAGCTGACCCCAACTGGCCAATGGGATGTTCATTCCATGCCATGTGACACCACGACCAGTATATTAAAGGGGGCAGTTGGCGTGTGGTGGGGCAGTTGCGGCTCAGGGACTGGCAACATTGGGTTGGTGGTGGCTGCATCATGTGAGGGTTGTTTTGGTTGTTCATTCCCCCTTCCACCTCCCCAGCCTGGGTTTCTCTTCTCTCGTTATTCTTCTTTTCATTGCGTTGCTGTTGTTGTTGTTATAGTTTTATTTTAATTATTAAACTGTCCTTATCTCAACCCACCAGCTTTACCCTTCTGATTCTCTCCCCAATCCTGCCAGTGGGGGAGGGAGCGAGCGGCTGCGTGGGGCTGAGTTGCTGGATAAACCACAACATGAGGCTGAAAGGCTTCTCCTTTCTACTCTTTTTAAAAATGGGTGCAATGTTTTCCTTTTTCCAGTCACCAGGGACTTCACCTCACTGCCATGACTCTTCAGATATCATGGAGAATAGCTTAGCAACTACATCAGCCAATTCCCTCAAGACTCTGGGATGCATCTCATCAGGTCCCATAGACTTGTGTATGCTCAGATTCCTCAGGTGGACACAAACCCGATCATCTCTTACAGTGGGAATGACTTTGCTCCCCCAGTCCCTGCCTTGAGGTACATCCACTTGAGACATGTGGGAAGAGCGATTGCCCGTGAAGACTGAGGCAAAAATTTTGTTAAGTACCTGAGCCTTCTCCTTGTCTGTTTTTACCAATTTGCCAGTCATGTTTATTGGGGAGGTACACATTCTTTGACCTTCCTTTTCTGGCTGACATACCTGTAGAAGCCCTTCTTATTTTCCTTTGTGTCCCTTGCCAATTTCAGCTCCAGCTGTACCTTGGCATTCCTGACTCCATCACTATGCAACCAGGCAGCATCCTTATACTCTTCCCAGGATACCTGCCCCTGCTTCCACTGCCTGTGCATTTCCTTCTTGCCGTTTAGTTTGACTAGCAGGTCTTGACTCTTCCATGATGGTCTCTTGCCTTCCTTAATTAGAGCTGCTGTGACCTGTTCTATTGCCAGGAGAAAACATTAAAGAATTATTAAAGTTTCTTTTTTTCTCTTCTCTCTTGATTACTGCTGTTGGCTCTGATAGAGATAGTGATCATCTGCATACAAGACAGTCTTTGAAATGCCTGAAATAGATGTCACCATCTTATTTTTGCTTACCCTGGAAGTCCTACAGACTAAAAAGTATACTCAACTAAATAATTAGAGGAACTCTATCTTGCTACTCCATCCTCCAACTGATAACTCATGATAACTGAGGTACAGAAATAATAGGTTTCAGAGGCCCATAGGATGTAGACTGCAAAAGTGTGTTTTTGATTAAAGTCTGGAAATGAAATTATGAGTACAGACTTCTGCATCCATTGGCTTTAGAGTAAATGTGTGTAAGTATAAAGATACACTCCGTACAGACTGATGAATTGGCTAGGGTTTAAGGCTGACATGTCTGAAGGCAAAAACTAGAAAATACACATCAGGAAAGGGAGCTATGAAATATGGACCTTATGATTTTCACAGGACAAACAGGGCAATAATTTGCACAACAGCTCTCATCACAGCATGAAACAAGATATGTAGTATCATTAGCTCTACAATGTATTTTACAAAAGTTATAATGCTCATGCCATTGATGATCTTTACATTATCATGATAAAATTAAGACACTGCATGCGTGTGTAATTTTATTATATTCTATATTATTGTCAGTTTTAACTACATCCTCAATATGTAATTTGGAAAGCATAAACCCAGGACAATAACCTCATTAATCCTACCAAATATATTTTCACTTAACTCTGTGACATATGTAGTGATATATTTATTATTGACATTTATAGCACCTGATGCACATGTTGAATCTGTTATCATATGATATGTAATCATGCACAAAAAATCCTTAGTGTAAAGATTTCACATTTCTGATGCTTTCTAGATCATAAAAAAAATCTAGTGAAGCTTTTATTATTGTTAAGAAAAACAATAAAAAATAATAATAAACTTTTATGCAGTGCTATAACTTGGAGTACTTGGTGTTTAAAAAGAAATTTGTAATATTTGGGAACTCATAATTGAGGTAAATAAAGAAAAGAAGGAGAAAAGTTAAATTAGCTACATTAATATTAACAAGTAAAAAAAAATCTATTTTTTGATAAAGGGGATAATCTGGGAAAGGAAAGAATACACACATAGAACCTCTTAGAAGAAAGTAAAATAAAGGCAACTGGGATATTGCTATGATACTATCCACCAGATCAGCCAACAGTAGATACCTCTCAGAGAATTTCTCTTTACAAAGAAGCTTACAAGACACTGTATTCTCTGTTTTTGGAGATCTTGCCAGAATTCTGGATACCATAACATGTTTGACCAAATGCCAGAAAAGCTGATATTTCTACCATATTAGCAAAAATGAGAATGTTTGCTTTAAGTGCTTAAAATAAATGCATCACCTTCTAGGAAGAAGGGGCACAGAATAAAATCCATATGAACATGGTTTCTGAAAACATGAAATATTAACAATTCAGAAATAGATTCTAGATTTGTACCATGTACTCACTACATGGTTATTGCAGGTATTTAGCAGCATTACTGGTTTTCTTTCAAGTCCATTAGAACAAGAGCAGGCAATATCAGCTTTCCCCAGAGGAAGACAGGAAACCAGGATTCAGATAAATAATCTCTCGCCATCCTGAATATTTATTTCTAAAAACATACACTTTAATAATAGTCTATTTTTCACTCTGTCTCAAATAACACATAAATTGTTGGGGGGGGGGGAACAGCCACTATACCATGATTAACCTTTATACCCATGCAAGTGCATGTATACCATATACTAGGACTGAGACACCAGCAGCACTTCAGGCACTGCCAGAATAAACAATGCATCTGACACCTTTGTCTTAGGGAACAATTTGTGATGAAAATCAATTTGACACACTCAGATAAAGAAGAATGCAAGGAATACTTTTCAGAGCATTTGAAGAACTTCAACAACTCTTTCAGAAAACCTTTACCTAACAATCAGATATCATTGTATGCTTCCAAGAGCACTGAAGTAGGTTCATTGCTTTGTCTTTTAAGTGAATACAGTGCATGAAAGCTTCTGGACCTACAGAATACGAAAAAACCCCAAGGTTAAGAAACAGAGAACTATTCCCTGCACCACTCTCAATCATTTGTATGATTTAATCATAATAATTAAAAAAAGAGAACAAAATCCTGGACTTGTAACATCTTGAGCATTCATGTACATCTCTTTGTCAGAGTCCTGTGGAAGATAAGAATTTATCAGGTTTTGTAGGATTTTGTTTTAGATGTAAGCTGATGAGTTAAACTGTGTAGGAAGAATAAGGAAACATATTTATTTCTAGAAGACAAGTTCTGTGTTAGCTGCCCAGCTCTCAGTACTTACTTTCCATCATTGGGTTTTACCTTTTTTCCTACAGATGCAGAGTTTGTGTTCACTTTCAGGGTTTTTTTTTGTTTGTTTGTTTTTGTTTTTCTTCAACTCTTATGCTCCACTTTCTCTTTAGGAGGAGTATCATGAGGTATAAACTGTTTGACAAGAAACCCCCTTTACCATAACACTTGGTATTTAAAAAGCAGTTAACACTTGTGATGAAGCAGTTGGGTGCAGTCTAGAAGAACAGAACCACAGCATCACTGGCATGATCAAAAGTTTATTTACTAAACATATTGAGTATAGTGATGGATAGCAATATCTAGGCAAGTGTTTTTATCCTAAATACTACATCCTACAGTCACAGTCCCTGCCTTTCTAGTCCAGGTTAGATTGGCAGCACAGACTGGATGTGTCCTAGTCCTGGCTGGTGGCCTGTCCCCTGCGCAAAACAGTTCCACCTTGGGCTCAGCCTCTGACATGGTGTCTGGGGTCCACACTGGTGTGTTGATCTCACCTCACACTTGGAAACTGTCTTCTCTATTTATTGCTTTATAAACTAGACCATCAGAACAAGCTGGTAATGGCCCTGTTAATCATGTAACCTGCGGCCAATCTCTTTGACTTGCTCTATATCCAATGACAATTAGTAGTTGTCACCATTTTCGTCAGGCTTTCTCTCACCCACTGGTCTCCAGCCACAAATATGTTACAGAAGTGTGAAGTCAGCAAACATCACATAACATAACGAAGTTTGTCTACGGCTTTTTTATTTTCCAGCTCATCCTGAGCTCATCTGGTCAGACTTAGTAAATTTAGCCAAGTTCTTATTTATTTGGGCAGTGATTTAGGGTAGACTTGACACCATGACAGTGTTTAAAATGAAATTTGCTAAAACCTTTGTAACTGAAAATAAGCCAGCTAACTATTAGATCAAGTTTCCTGATACTCTCTAAAAATAAGCATACTAGAATAAGATGCTAGCACTTTTGCACAGTCAGGACACTACAGATATGGGTAGTTTAAGATTTTAATACAGCTAGTTTCATAAGAAACCTTTATAGCCTAGTCCAATTATGTCACTGGAGATAAAATCAGGCAGAAGGGTTCACCCTAGCTTGTCCAAAAACTGAGAGCTATGAGGTAAAGTAAGAAATTACATGTGTAAATGAAACAAAGATAGCCTTCGGTTGTTTGTGATCAATTCTTCCATTCGGAGTTGAAGCCTTCACAGCACCACTTCATGTTTATTTACCCTTAGTGATCTACTTTCACTGTGCACTCTTCTGTCTGCTACCTTAACATGAGAAGTATGCAACACTACATTCCTAGGCTACCTGAGTTTGAGTATTTCCCAACAGAAACTGCTTTAATGTTTAAGAATATTAAAAAAAAAATAATTAGTTGGCATATCAGTTATGCATTTTTTAGCATATATATTATAGCAGCACACGAAGACAATAGATAGGTGGTGTGATAGGTGCTCCATGTGAAAATGAAGGAAGAAACAAGATTAGTTTTGTAAGTCTCAGCCTGAATGGAGGGGAGGTAAGAAAATGCAGCACTACTGATGAAACAACAGTGATGAAACAACAGATTTTGGCACAGAAGTACCCCCAGTATGGGTAAACTTTTGGTCTTTGTTTTGACAGATGCCAAGGAAAACAACTTTTCAAATAAAAAAGGAGATAGCTTGAAAAGAGCGAAAGAGGAAGATAAATCAGCAGAAATATGTTGGCAAGAAGCATAAAAAGTGATTTTAAAATATACAAGAGTTGAATGTAGATTCTGGTGGTGGGTGCAAGATATTTCTTAGTACTCTGTTATATGATGTGGTATGAATGCACTACACTGGTCTACCTATTGATATAGTTTTCCAAAGTCAAAGCAGCTTCATTTTCCAATAAATTATTTCAAAGTTCCATAAAATAACTTTTGCAAATAACTTAGGCTTTCTACTGTCTCCCGTAAGATCTTGATCTTAGAATGATTTAAGCATCATTTACCTCCAAGATTATTAAGCATCTAGACAGTCAGAAATTCAAAAACAAAAAAAACCCAGGTAATCCTACCTTTGGCAGGATGCTGCTGCAGCTCCTGTTTGACCCATGCAGGCTCCCTAAATAAGATAGGAAAGTAATTTTTAATCTTAAATATGCTAAATCTTCCCAAAAGCTTTCCAGTTCTCAGCTTCTCCTTTTTATAATCCTCACTTCTGGCACTGTGTAGATTTTAAATGACTTTGTGATATTGCTTGCATTCCCAGTAATAACTCTTCACATCCACTTTAAGTGTTATGGGACTTCAGCACTTATTTATGTGTGACATCTCTTGCAAAAGAGAAAAATAAACAGAGCTCTCAGAAACTTTGTTTGTTACCTTGTAGTTCTCTCCCTGCTGGCTGTAAGTATTATCTGTTACCAAGACTATCTTAAAGTCATCCACTGTGAAGTGCAAGCTGAAAAGAGTGAAATCTTTTTGCAAAGTAGCTTGAGACTTGTTATAACATGAAAGTCACTTCCTGGTAGTTTCTTCGGGACAGACTGAATCCATTTAGACTACTTGATTCTGGGTTTAATTAATGGTATATCACAATCCTTGGTATGCGCTCTACTACATTTTTTATTTACATGAACAAATACATAGCATGCCAGTTTATGCATTTATCTAGACACTTGGATACACGGAGTGCTATTTCTTAAGATCTGTTATTATGAAGAAAGAATTTTGCAATTGGAAATCACCACAAAGAAGTTGCAAACGTGAAAGACGCATAGTGAACAGACCTTCACTTTCATTGGGACAGATAGTTGTTTGCTCCATCTGCATCAGAAGTGCCACTGAGATAAATATCAGAAGCAAAATGATCTGTACTTTCTTTTTAAAAATATATATATTCTTTTACAAACATGTATACAATCCAGCAAGAAACAGATAAGACATGATTATATTGATTTATTTGGACTACAAATGTCAAAAAAATGACTGATGAGATTAGTAAAATTAAATGAAATAAAATATCAAATGCTGGGTTTACTTATTTTTTTGTGTACAGTGTTCTTAGCCAGAGACACTATGTTATACCAGTGAATGAAGAAACAAATACTTTCTGTGAATGCACATAGCGTGGAGAATGGACAGCTGCACAGAAAAGGCAGAGAGCTGCTTAATTACTAGAAACAAGTGTTGAATCCCTATCAAGGAGTCTTGAAAGCAGAATAATATGCTTTTAACTTCAAGGACAAGTAGCAACAAATTATGTCAATCCAAATACTGATCTACTTCAGCCCCTTGGCATCTTCTGTTTTACTTTGGTTTCTAAATGAAAACACAAACACCTGTTCTTGCAGCAGGTGGTATTTGTTTATTATAGCTCTTCCTGCTGAGTTTTAATCAGCCTGCAGCTGCAGAATCCAGAGTAAGTAACAATTTATAATACCAGATTTTCACATATCAGCAGTATTGGTCCAGAAAAAAAGTTCCATACTTCATTTCCATCATATGTTACCAATCATGTAATTTCCTTCTTACACTCCAAGTTGCTAATTAAAGAGTGAATTCATTTATAATGCTACTAAATGAAGTTTTGAACATTGTGCCCTGAGGGTGATATTCGATTATGTTCTCCTATTGCATAGTCTCCAATTTTGGGAAGAAGATTCCCAAACCTCTGCCAATTTGTACTCTTGCCATTCTTTACTTTGAGAAGTATTGTTCAGGGAGAATCAAGAAGCTTAATAAAAAAGTCAAGGAACAAATTAACAATATGTAAAGCCCTCCATTCAGATGCAATTGAAATAAGAAAAAGGTACTCATGGGACAGGAGAAGTAGGGTAAAAACTTTCTGTACAGAACTATAAGGTAAGAACACTGAAGCAATTATATGGAGATATTATTAAGAAAGTGTTCCTATGCATTTAGATATGTTTTAAAGTTTTGATCCTTATCAAATTGTCTTCTATTCATAATCAGCATGCAATGTTATTTAGTAATGTATATTGACTGTCATTAATAGCATGAAGCCATGGGCTTCAGATTGCTAGGTGCTGCGCAAAAATGTTATATTCATTTTGTTTAGTATTAAAGCAACCATTCAATAAGGCCTACAATAATTTGTTTAAAATACAGGAAAATATGGGTTTAAAAAAGTGAGATTTTACTGTGTGGAATGATGGGTAGTTGCCTTAGTGCATCAGTTAAAATTTAAACTTTTAAATTTCTGTATTTTTAATTGTAAGAGAAGTTTTAATGAAAGAGTTAAAAAAAAACCAACCAAACCTGAAAAAAACCCCCAGCTTAGTCTGGTTATTTCAGAACCACTTTCAGGAGGAGAAAAGGAAGAAAATACACCACTTCAGAACAAAATAGAATGAATACAAGAAGACTCTCATGCAGACAGATTTTTTTCCTAGTGTAAACTGGACTTCTGTGTTATGAAGCAAAGAAAGCTTTAATGTCTTCTTTAAAAGTGAGATATGATTTCTACTTCTGTAATCGACATTTCACAGCTGTAAAGATTCATCTCTTTAAACAGATGACATAATCTACTTGCAATCAAAGAGTTCGGACTGACCACAGAACAAAAGATAAGTATAACATAAGAAAATAAGAATATCATGACATTGTAAGGTTTACATGCCATGTGTATGTCTCTCAGTTTTTAGCAGTAAGCTCAGGCCTTGTACAATTGCCCAGATGAAGCTGAACGATGAAATATCACATAATCACTGTGCTGTTTCACAGAGTGTGTTGTGTTCTGATATCATCTCACAGGCTAATCCATAGTATGGCTTGAAAGGCAAACACTACCTTACTTCATATCACAGAAACATGAGATACAAAACGCAATGGAAAATAACATACGCTGAGATTCACCCTCATAGTCAAGGTGTATTTATAAAAGTTTGCTGAATTCAGATCAGAAACATATTTTTTAAGCAAGTTTTCTCATAATTCCTACTTACTGGCTTTGGCTTTCAGTTTTAGAATAAACAAACTAGATTTCTTCCAGATGCAACTAAACTGATAGGTATGCTCCAGAAGCACATCTAATGATGACAGGTATTCAGCTACTTAAACTAGCCTGAAGTCAAATCCTCTGAATTACACTCAGTGCAGATGATGGCTTTCAGCAGCAACAGAATCTCTCCTACTGCTGGACGTAATTGAGATGAACCCAGCTGAACATTCTTGTTGATCACAGGACTTGATAGTGATAATCAAAGACCATAAGACCTGCTCTGTGTTATACCAACAATCCTTGTCTCCAACAAGAAGGGGGACATTACGGCTCTGTCCACTTCCCTTTGATCAATATGAGGGAACAGCTTCTTAATGGCCCTTCTCTCTTTGACTCTCACTTCACTCCAGGAGGTGGCTACTCAAAAGAAATCAGTGTTTCTGCCACCACCACAGGCATGCAACTCTGCTAACTTGTTCAGTACCAGCCAAGGGGCTTGGGGGACCACAGCTGCATGGAACACCACCCTCCATCCTGCAGTTCATTATGGCCCATCCTTACTGTCCCCAAATTTTCTATTGCACTACTTCCATTGCTATTTCTTAGTTAAAGTATGTGAACACTTTCACTGTGTGCAAGAGCCAGATTTTTCACTTAGTGTGCTGAAGGATGTGAACAATATGTGTCAGCAAGACAGGAAACCCCACTGCATCATTGTTAGTGTCATAAAATGGATCCCACAGCACCCTCTCAGTACACAGCACAATCACCCATTATAACCAACCTAGAATTAAGTTCTACCTTGAACCCTGAAGTCCTTTCTTACCTGAAGTCCTTTTACCAAATCCTCCAAGTTTTCATAATGCTTCTGAGACATCTGCTTTCCACTGTCTCCAATAACCTACTTGCCGCTCTAGTAAACTGCATAATATCTGGCCAGTCTGCCACAGAATCACCTCCAGGAAGCATTTCTACACACTTTCACTCCACACACTACCTTTACTTGTCCTCTAGTTCAGCCCACATAAATAGTGAAAGGACCTCTTGCCATTAAGACAAAGGCACAAAGCTCACATAGGTCAGGCTGTCCTCCAAGCTGGGCAGACTGGGGACTTTACTTAAAAAATTCTCCATAGACCAGAAGTTATAGTTATATTCACGGCATGCAGTAACTGAATTTCTCCACAAGGTACCCTGACATGCACTACTTTGGGGGAGAAGAGAGGCATGGTAAACATGCACAAGGAGCAAGTTATTTTGCAGTCCTTTTCCTGGCTTTTCCAGACCCTGTTTTTCAGGTGCCATCTGCACTTTTACATGGCCCCACAAAATTGTAAGACCTAGTCCATAACCTCTTCTGTCCAAACTCACCTTTCATAGAAGCAGGAGAGGAAGCTTGACAGGGCGAGGGAGGGAAAAAGGAAGGTCTTGAAGATTTCCATCCCTGTAACTTATTATGCCTTGGGCAGTGCCCATGAACATGAGGCCATCTGTCCTGGTTTCATCTGGGATAGAGTTAAACTTCTTTGTAGTAGCTAGTATGGGGCTGTGTTTCGGATTTTTTGCTGGAAACAGTGGTGATAATGCAGAGATGTTTTAGTTGTTGCTAAGTAGCACTTACACTGGTCAAGGACTTTTTCAGCTCCCCGTGCTCTGCCGGGTGCACAAGAAGCTGGGAGGGGGCACAGCCAGGACAGCTGACACAAACTCACAAAAGGGATATTCCATACCATATGATGTCATGCTCAGTATATAAAGCTGGGGAAGAAGAAGGAAGGGGGGATGTTTGGAGTGATGCTGTTTGTCTTCCCAAGTAACCGTTACGCGTGATGGAGCCCTGCTTTCCTGGAGACAGCTGAACACCTGCCTGCCCATGGGAAGTAGTGAATGAATTCCTTGTTTTGCTTTGCTTCCATGTGCAGCTTTTGCTTTCCCTATTAAACTGTCTTTATCTCAAACCATGAGTTGCCTCACTTTTACTCTTCCAATTCTCTCCCCCGTCCCACCAGGGGGTGAGTGAGCGAGCGGCTGCGTGGTGCTTGGTTGCTGCCTGGGGCTAAACCATGACACCATCTTTAACAGTGGGCAGAAAGAAAATAAGAAAGAAGGCAAGTTAGGATAGTTAGAAGTCAGAAGTTAGGATAATCTGCAGTCAGTGGTTTAGGGATTCAGTGATTCCCCAAGTTTAAATTTTTACTGAGGTCATTGTATCTGTTAAGTAGTGAAGCTCTCCCAAAATTTTCAGCTCTATTTCTGAACCCATATACTACTTATGGCATCTGTTTAGTGAACATAATTGTAACACAGCATGGATTATGACAACATGCACTCACTAGTCTGATGGCAAGCAATTCTTGTACTGAGTAATTGTTAAAGAATGTTACTCATTCCTTTTTACAGCCTACAAACCATTTGCTTTATATTGCTACAGGTCTTTTCAGTCATCTACTTGGTCTTACTTTGAGTAGCAGCCATTCTGTAGTTTTTGCCATGTATTTCTCAACCTTTTAAATTCCACTACATCTTCTTTAGTAAAGTGTTCGTCATCACCAGGAAAGGGTGTGTGTGTTGACAACACACATGTCCCAAGGAAAGGTGTGTGTGTGGGAGGGTGTGTATGCACATGTGCACAAATATAACTTTGTGTGCAGATATTATTTTTGGGATTGGTTATGAAAAAGTATTTAGAAATATGTAGGTGCTTATTAACATTTTGAAAGTGTCTAGTATTCAGTTTCTGTTATACTGCATATTGATTTTGAAAGTGTTATTCACTGATTTATGGACAGTATGTAGTTAACCAACAATAAACCACTTTGACTCTGATTTGATAAAAACTGTGAGATTTAAGCAGGCTTTTTGCTGTGATACCTCATCAAATGAATAAATTTTATTAGATTTCTATATTGTTGATCATTGTAGCAGTTTGGGTAAAGTGATCTAGAAACTTATAGTGATGCATGATAAATACCTGTTTATACATTGTTCCCCACTCAGACACACATAATGTGTATTTTAATCAAAGTGGGAGATGAAAAACATCGGAGACCAACCAATTTATTTTTTTCATACCAAATCCCGAGACTCTGAAAGAATGTGAAGGACATACATTTACACTGAGTATGTTTTATAAAACAAAACATTCCTTCGTCCTCATGCTCTTCCCCTGCTCCAGTGTGGGGTCCTTCCCAAGGGACACAGTCCTTCATTAGCATCTCAAACATGGGTCCTTCCCATGGTCTACACTTCTTCAAGAACTGCTCCAGCGCAGGTCCTTTCCACAGGGTTCAGTCATTCAGGAGCAGACTGCTCCTGTGTGGCTCCCCAGTGGGGTGACAGTTCCTGACAGGAACCTGTTTTAATAAGGGCTCTATGAGGCAAGAAATTCCTTTGGGGTACATCCACCTGCTCTGGCGTGCCGTCATGTATGGACTTCAGTGTGGCTATCTATCTGCTCCACTCTAAAACTCTATGGGTTGCAGGGGGACAACCTGTGTCACAACGGTCTTCTCCATGGGCTGCAGGGGAATCTCTGCTCTGGTGCCTGGGGTATCTCTTCCTGCTCCTTCCTCACTGACCTTGGTGTCTGCAGAGTTGTTTCTCTCACATATTCTCATCCCTCTCTCCCAGCTGCTGTTGCACACTATTTTTTTATTCTGTCTTAAATATGTTATCACAGGACATCACCAGCTTTGCTGATTGTCTCAGCTTTGGTTAGTGGTGCGTCCATTTTGGAGAATTGGCTCTGTGCAACACAGGAACAGATCCTGGTTTATTCTCACATAATCCAACCCTGCAGCTCCCCTGCTGCTCCCAAAACTTTGTCACTTAAAACCAGTAGAAGGGATGCAGCAGTGTGTGCCAATATTTGACCAGAAACAAACTCTGAAAAGCCAGCTTTCCACAGAAGTGCTTGTTTATGGTTCCTCTTAACGCAGCATCATGAGCACAGATCATGGTATATAGCAATTTAACTAAATTAATTTAATTTAAAGTTCTGCTGTTTGTTGAGATTTCCACTCCTATTTTGTCACTGTATTTTCTCTGATGTCAAGTGTGGAGGTTTGGTTTTATTTTGTTTTGCTTTGTTTTGTTTGTTAAATCTTCATTGTTCCTTTTAATTATGCTTCTGAGACATGAAGAATTTTAATATCCTGAGCCCTGACCACCAGAAGTATCGTAAAGGAGAACAAGTAAAGAATAGATATGTGGCTTTTAATTAGATACCAAATTAGGGCAAGTGCTATGAAGGACACAGTCATCTCAAGCATCTCTTGAGAGAAGAATGTCAATGATCAATACAGTTTTTTTCTTTGTGAATGCAAGGGAGAGAGCAGAAAAGACAGAATTGAAGTATTTTTCTTTTGTTTAGCCATTCTTTAGTCATTCTTTTGTATTTCCTGGTGGGAAAGACAGTAATTTTTCCAGTTTGAAGTATTAAAAATAGACAGTTGTAAAGTGTTTTCACTAATTACAATGTGCTAACAGCAGTTAGGTTTTTATTTTTATAAAAAATAGCATCTTTACCAAAGGTATCACCATGCTGAAAGGTTAGATCTGTACTAAGAATACTGTATAGAGACACAGAAAACATTGCAAATTAATTCATCATTATTTAGCTTTTGCTTCTGCTTTTCATCACAGATGAAACAGACATGGTGAACATTTTTGTGCTTTCTACTAGCTTTAAGGAATAACAAGAATTCATACAATAAAGGATCACGTGAATGGGAATTTACAGAAACAATATTTGTCCTGGGAGTGCTTGCTTTCCCAAGCTGAAATTTGTAAGTCATTTTGCTGTTGAACTCATAATATTAAATATTAACTTCTAATACTAAATCCTGTATATCCCTCCAAAAAAAAGTTAATGCGAGAGCTGGTCCAGAAGTCTGAGCCAGAAATTGTTAGAAACCAGGAAAGGATGATGGAAAACATCACTGAATTTGTTCTGTTAAGATCTGTCCTAGACAACTTCTGTTGATTGTTACTGAAAACGTGGTACTGGCCACATGCACTTCAGACATTCTTAGAACTGGTGTCTCAGTTCCTCAAAAAAATCCAATAGCTTAAGAAGTTCCAGCCTGGGATGGATCTAAGACCTAATAAAATGTGCAGATACCTGCTTGTCTGTTAAACTCAATAAATGCAAAGCATACTAGAAGACTTGGAGTTGTAGCCTTGAAAGCACCTGGGAAAATTGAGTGGTTTTGACAAAAAGCTTGGATCAAGATTCTCAGTCAGCTGAATTCTGGTAATTACAACATTTTGCAAGCACATAGAAAATGTGTGGCGCACAGAAAACTAGGCAGCAGGGCTGCTAGCTCTCTATTATTAGCTATGTTAGCTGTCTAACAGGCAACAGCAGAGCCGCCTATTAGTAGACCCATAAAAGATTGCTTTGTGGAAGTCTTCTTCAGAAAATTAATTGAAATGAACATCCAATGTGTGTGTGTAAATATATGTATACAATTATATACATATAAAGATAAATATGTATTATGTATAGATATATTAAAAAATATAAGGATATTCTTACTGCAGTAAATACTTCTCTAGTACTTGTTTTGTTTGAGTCACCCTGACCAGATTTGCAACAACTTTTAAGAAAAGGTCTTGAAGACACTGGCCACATATACTGCACAGCATGCATCATCCAAGCATGTCCTCTCCAGTAACCCAGTTCTTCTAACACACTACTTACAAACCCACCAGTCTTGAACCAAATCCAGGTCATGATGCATTGTCTTCACTATATTAATTAACACCAGTTCAAAGGTCAACTTTTACTTCATTAACTTAAGAAATAATGGTTCTTTTATTAAATAATTTTATATAAACACTTTATAGATTTTATTATTCTCTTATTAAAGAATAGTATAAGTTACTCATAATTAAATAAATCCTTAAGAAGCTGAAATCCTTTTGAAAGGGTTCTAGACAATCTGAGCCCTAGTTGTGTAAGAGTATAAAATACTTGATTCTGAAGAAGTGATATTATCAAAATGGAATCTCAAGATTTCTCGCTGAAATGATGCCAAATGACTAGGTCTACACCACTGCCCCAGTTTGAAGTCCCACGAGACTCAACAATATTCAAGGGAGTCTGAGGAAACACAGATTTTAAAAATCATATAAAATTTGTTTATCTTGCACTTTAGAAAGCATTCTGATCTACACCAGTTATTTTTCTTAAGCAGGATAGCATGCCAAATAACCTTGAATATCAGATAAAGACCCAAATTTCAAATTTGGGTAAAGGATCTTTGACACATTATAACAATCCAGTCTGTTCTCCTTTGTAAGCCATAGAACTTAATCTTTAATTGCTTGATTAAGTCAGAATTTACTTGAACAACAGCCCATCTTCCAGGTAGATTTAAGTGATAGATTTATAATTAAACTATCAAAGTGGCATGCAGCAAATATCTAGATGGTAATTTTATGAAGAGTACCGTATTCCAAATCACCTTCCTCTCTCAAGCCCAAACAACTATTTATCATGGTCACTTTTAGTTCAGTCTCAAGAGGAGTTTTAAATCACTTTTCCAGAGCTATCCTGTAATAATTCAGCTGTTCTATAACTGTGCACCTGAAAGGCTGCAATGCCTACAAACTGTATGCTTTCCTGTTTTGTTTGGAAGTTAAATATTTCAGTGTCTTTTAAACTTCTGTTTTCTTACTTTCAAACCTGCAATCTCACTTCTGGATATGCAAGGGAATACACTAGGTTTTCTGTGCACACTCCAAAAATCAGCTTCACAGGTGTCTTGTATATAAACGGGAAATCACTGGATGGTAAGCTGAGCAATGAAAAACAAAGTAATACTGCATAAAACTCTGTAAGTCTGAGACAATAATTATGCCACATGTCATCTCCTTAATGAGAAAGTGGGCTACAGTCATTCACACTTCTTGCCCTTAGCTTATGCGTCCACATTAACATATAATTTCTACTTAGTTCACACCACACAAAGCCTAGAAACTTCCAGAAAGAAGCCCAGAAGATTCATCTGTTTAACATCAAACAACAGAATTTCCTAAAAAGATAGGATGGGAACCATGGTGAGATGTGGATTGGCACAGGACAGTGGATCTTCCCCTAATTTTTCAGAGCATTCTAAAGATTTTGGGTGCAAAATTTTTGGGGTGCCTCATGGCACTCTGAGACAAACCTCACATATATGCTTTAAACTGATTCTATATTCACACAGCATGAATGATCAAAAGATTTGGATTTAAGTGCAAACCAGACCTTAACCCATGCTCAAAATAATAGAGATATGATTAGGGTGAGCTGGAAGTAGCTTGAGATCTCACGAATCTCCAAATTTCACAGAGCAAGGAAAGAAAGGAGTGTTAAAACTATGCAACCAAAAAGTCACAGATTTATTCTGATTTCAGAAAAAGCACCATGTAGGTTCTGGTCCACCATGTTAAGAAAAACTCTGCATTTAACATAGTTGTTCATTTCAGTAACAGAGGTGGAGTGAGGTTGTGCCCCCTCCCCCACTTCCACTGCATTTAACAGAAGTCTCGACTTCATATTATGAAAAAAAAGAATCTCCATTTTATAAATCATTATTTCCTTATTCCCAATGAGTACATTGTAATCCATCGTCTACAGACACTTCAAAAAATAATGTTTTAAGACTTAAAGACTATTACTTATAAAGTGCATAACAACATTTAATTCTGAAAATAAATTTCTTTAACCTAAACCTTGTGGTTTTTTTTTAAGGAGCATAAATGCATCTATATGTGCTAAGAAGTAGGACATGAGACTCTTAAATGCTTTCTGAAGCCATTTGATCTCTTAAGTGCCAAGATAATTGTAGTGAAAGCCTAAAACATACTGTCAATGGCATTGCACCAGAAAGGAACAATAGCACAGGGATTTTGTTGAGAAGCATAATAATGATTCTCTAACAACTATAGCAATGTGCAATGAAGAAATACATATTGATTTCTTCTTGCTCAGTTGAGACTTCATCCTGAAGAGACTGGGATCAAATTAACCAATTTAAAAGAAAAATATTCAAGACCCTCTAAAGTAAAGACTGCAACAAAGTGTTTTTTCTATTATTTATTTACTTTAAACACAACAACCCTATGCAGCATCAGTTATCTTTCTGTGGTTTTTTCCATTCTTGGCATATAGGAAAGCATAGTGTGTGTTTAAGCCATGAGTAAATTGTAATGGTTCTCCGTGTTGTTATAAAACATTAAGAAGTCAGACACTTTCATATATATTTTTTTTTTCTTTGTTATCAGGAATTAGCATTTTAAATGCTTTCCAGCAGGTCATTTTTGTGTGAACATGTCTGAGGACACAGGTTTAAAGATAGCTGAGCAATTATATTAGTTTTCTTTAACCACAACAACCATTTATATTAAGTGTTTTAAGTATTGTTAATGCGTCTCAGCTTTTTCATATGAAAATAAAAATACCACTTGACATTTCTAGAGAACCACCTGCTTGTGGATTTCAGGGTGACCTAGCAACAACAGATTTCTTTAGAATTTGAAGTTCCACAGTTGCTTAATACAACAGGTCAAATCTTTCCTAGCTGTCACACTGAAAGCCACCATAGAATTATCTCAGGCAAATCAGAAACAGTTTTATCTTAAGAGCTTCCTAGTTAAGAAATACAGCAAAGATATATTGACCTATACATCCAAACCAGTTGTGCTCTAGGCCAACACCAGTCCAAAAACCAGCTTTGACCCCAATAAAACAATACCAAGCTGAGCACTAGATGAAGGATGTATCAGCTCACCTATGTATTTCCTTAAAACTTTTTAATTATGCTTCAGAAGAGAGCTAGGTTGCATAACCAACTGAGAACATACCAGAGAGAAAAACAATTACTTGAAGCTATACCCATAGACATGCTTTCTCAGACAGCAGGAAACTGAAATGCATGCCACTAATTCTAGAGGACCTGCTGCCTATGCCTCCAATGCTCCTTCATCTAAGACCATTACAGAACTAAATTTTTCAGCTTTTTACTTAGAAGTGAGGGCAACCAGAGTCTGAGTTTCTTTATACCTGAATATACAGCCCATCAACTCCCTCTCTCCTTTTTTTTCTTTTTTCGATTTTTGGGGTTTTTTTTGTTTTTTTATTTTACATTCCCTATTTCTCCTCACAAGGTTTTCCCACATTTTCTCTTAGCCTTTATATTGAAATAATCTTGGTTTTTTCCTCCCTCTATTTTAATCACATTCTTCCTGGACGCAGTGATTTTACTTAACTAATGGGTTACACAAGTTTGATACTCAGTTCGTTTATTAGCTTCTTCCTGACTACTGTGTGTGAGAATGGTGTGATTTAATCACATAATTATCTTTATATACTTCAATGGTATTTGAGCTTTCAGGACAAAGTGGTGTTGCAAAAAAACCCCCAAACTTCTTGATAGTTTTCCATGTGTGGAGACTTAAAGTGAGTTCATTCATTAATGAAAGGAAATCAGTTAAATGCTGTGTAAAATCAGGTATAGTAACATATCATCATGATGAAGGTGATAGTAAACTTTTGACATGCATCCAAACCGTTATTGAAAACCAGTAAATTATGATCACGTAACATGTTTTCTGGCCGGGTCAGTATATAAATATCTGAAGAAGCAGTGAGCCATATATTGCAGTTAATAGGAAAAGACAAAATGAGGTTAGTAGAAAGAATTATATTCAGAAAAGCTCTGTATAAATCCTAGGAGAAGGCTACCCTATTTATATTAGGTATCATATGAAGTGGAATGGCATGGCAAGCTTCAGAAAATGAAAGAGTATAAGGTCATGGTGTTTTGCTAATACCTGGGGTTTTTTTCCCTTTTCAAAAACACTGGAAATAACTGAAGTACTGTGGGACTGCAAAACTTGAAAACTACAAAAAAATTGAATACTTTTTTAGCACATGGAAATTTTGTAAAGCAAAGTCCATTAAAATATATGGATTATTAAAGTTTTCATACAGTTAGAATTTCCAAGGGTAAAAAGGTCTGTTATGGTTGCTGAATAGTGACTTCCCGATTCATGCAGATTTTTGACCCATGTCGAGTAATTTTTTCATCAAGCCCTTCTAATAGTATCTGTCTCAGCTACAGTATGTCCTGATCTAAAGTCTTCAAATAATATATATTCAACTGCTTCCCATGTAAGCTCTTTCAGTGATTAGAGTACTTGGTCTTATTGACCTGATGTTATTGAAATTTGTTTATGTTCTAGAAGTTGGGTTGTCATGTTCTGTTCTTCTAGATGAAAGGCCAGTATGCTGTCAGCAATTTTTGGTTCCTGTGGGTTCTTGTAGACATTGATCAAGTCATCTCTACATAAAGTAAAAGTCTTATTTTTTTGCTACAAAACACAATTTCCTTCACTTCAAATTATTGCTGTAATCCTTTTAGCTATAACCTCTCCAGTTTCTCAGGCTCTCATATCCCTTACTGGTCTTATTAATTTAATGTACAGAAGTAATACAACCTCAAAACTCCTACTTTGCATTTTCATGTAAGGGGATTTAAAATATAATTAACAAATTGTGTTGGCCTCCAGTGTTACAGCATCAGACAAAGATCAAACGGCCAACTGTTTATCAAACATGACCTTAAGTCCTTTTTCATACTTTATACTTAGGAACAGTCACTTTAAAAATATCTCTAAGTAAAAACTATACTTAAAAATTAGGCCACTTCCTGATATCAGTTTAATTCTAAGTAATGTGGTGATGTTGCATATTCTTGTGATAATGTGTAATTCAACATAATAATCCAAGTAATCCAAGTATTGTTCTTTTTTTCTGAGGAAAACCTCTGTATCTTAAAAAAAAACCCTTGGACTTGTTAAACAAACTTAACAAGATAATGTAAAGTTCTTAATTTGTAGGTTATGACTTATAGTTTTTACTTCATGTAGAAAAAATTGTGGTCCAATTCTGCAACACCTTAATGGAAATACTAATTTTCATTAGAGTTATCACTAATTTTCATCATAAATAGCTACAGAAAGAAAATAGAAAGACTCAGTTTTAGTTTTATCTAATAATAAGGGTTTTTTTTCAGGTTAGTCTAAGTTGTAAGTACTATGGACTATACCTCTAGAAAAGTACAGAGTACTGAGGGATTGTCACTGGAAATACAAATTTCTGTATGGGACAATTGCGAAGGACATGCTTTCTTCTCATTAATACAGCAATAATTTTGATTGGGTTTTTTTTACTCAAAAATACTGAAGTAAAAATGTCTTAACACCTTTTGGATCTTCATTTCATGAAAATAATTGAAAGCCAGCATTTTCTTCCTGTATTTTATGAAAAGTTATTAAAATTTGGAAATTTTTTCCATTAATTTGGAAGATAGACAGAATTGTATTCAGATGTAATTTTTACATAAAGTTTTACTAAATGTGTAAGTCTTAATGCAAATGAGTAAGGAGCCTTAAGGATTATATAGCCCAGCAAAACAAATTGTGCTACTGAAAACGTGCTAGAAGAAATGTTACAAAAGGATTAATAGATATATAATTAGAAAAACAATAAAAAACTAAAAAGTGGAAAAGCTCAGATTTTTTTCATGCTATCCTCATTATGTCTTTTATTTTTATTACTATCCTTATAAAGCATATTTAGGAAATTTACTTCTGTTACTATTCACACCAATAAAGATAAGGTCAAGAAAATTGACTAAAGACTTGACTTTGCATTATCATTACAAAACAAGTTTAGAGAGACTCCTTAGCTTTATTTCCTTTAACACTTAACACACACAGAAATACTGTTTCAGGACTACCAGATTGCAAATGTTTACACATACACATTCAACAAATTTTGACTCAGTATATGGGAAAGCTGACACAGTACTCACACATAGGCTTCTGAAGATGCTAATATTTTTATTCCTCCTTAGTATTTATATGTAAATTTAATGTTAATGCTTATATATATTCTAAATTGCTCAAAAAGAGAAGCACTTATGACAAGTGCAAACTTTAGGAAGAGCTAGAGAACAAAGCAAACAAATGAAAAACATGGAATAGCCCTCAGTCTACAACCAAAAACCATAAAAAGACAAGGAAAGGCAAGCTCCTGTTAATTTTGATGCTTCCATGTAGATTCTTCAGTGCTATAAGAAGTCTCTTTTCTCCCTCGTACTGATAAAGAGGAACGCCTATACATACATTATATGTACCCAAGCATTTATGCTGTGTACATACACATACAGTGTATGTTTTCTGCTTGGAGGAAAAACTCATGAATGTGAAATATTATTTAAGACTTCAGAAACACTTGACTTAAGTTCTGTGTTTGAACACAGATCTTAAGTGTTTGCTCAACATTTCTGTTAATCTTGATTATTTGGTTTAACTTTTATTTAGTTTTTTTCATAGAATCATAGAATTGTAGAATCATAGAATGGTTTGAGTTGGAAGGGACCTTTAGAGGTCACCTATTCCAACCCCACTGCAGTGAGCAGGGACATCTTCAACTAGATCAGGTTGCTCAGAGCCCCGTCCAACCTGACCTTGAATTTTTGCTTATAACATAAATATATACTCCATAAATTTTGCCCAAGATTTGCCCCCTATAAATCTTGATTAGCATGACATTATGAAGTGTTAAAACATGTGAACTCTCAGGCTGGAAACATATAGTGTTAGGTTACACACAGTTCTATTTTTATTAGCTTCTTTCCATTCATGTCTATTAGTAACACTCACCCAGTGATAAACTTACAGATGTTATTTATCTTAAAGTTTGCTTCAGTCTCATTCTTTGAGTCATTGTCAACATCTTTTTCTCCCTCACTCTGTATCACATTCTCATGAACTGATTAATTCTCGCGTCTTCTGTTTCCTTGATACTTCTCCATAGTTCTGTATCTAAATATAAGATACTTAAAATCTAAATTTCTTTTCTATAAAATCTCTACAAATAGGCACATCATGTGAGTGGTTTTTATGTTTATTTCTCTCCCTGCTTTAGCCCAAGCATCTATAAAGCAACTAATAAGGGAAATGGAAGAGATTTATTTCTTATTTTTGTCTTCTTTTATTAAATTAAGTTATACATAACGGTATTAGATTCTTCCCTTCTGCAGTTCTCTGGCGTCGCTTGGTGCCATCTTCTTTATTATTGACATGTCTATCTTCTTAGTGTTTAACACATGAGGACGTCATCTGGGGATGCAAAATTTTGAATATGTTCTGAAATCCCTAGTGAATTTCAGCTTAGGAAAAGTGTGAATCATCACATTTCCTAGCATTTACAAGAGAAATTGATCACTCTACCATCATTGTCACAAAACCATGTCTGTTATTTGGTACCAATATTTTATAAAATGTATCTTGCTTAGCTGTCACAAATTAGAAAATAATCAGTACTTCTTTGAAAAAAAAAAAAAAAGTTCCTTTGCTGAACATTTTCCCTGAAAAGTTTTTGCTGGTTTGTTTTTATTTTGTTTAGGGTTTTTCCTTTTATTTATTTCTTCATTGTTAAGAGTTCAAAGAATTAAATTTGTCTTCTTATTAAACGTAACTATTGAAGAATAACTTTGCTTAAAATATCTCACAGTGGCTGATTCTATCATTCTAAATACAAGTATCTTGATTGGCTCATCACTTATTTAATTTTTACGTAACACTCTAAGGTGGTTTTTTTTGATGGAACATAATCTCTGGGTATGCAGAATATCACACTACTTCTACTCACGTATCTTACTGTTCATTGTACTAGGTCCGGCTGGGATGAAGTTATAAAGTCTTCATAGCAGCTCCTGTGGTGCTTTGCTCTGTATTTGTGGCTATTACAGTATTCATAACACACCAGTGTTTTGGCTACTGCTGAACAGCGCTTGCAAAGTGTCAAGGTTTTCTCTTTCTTTCCCCTCCCAAAGCAAATAGGCTGGGTCTGGGCTAGACGCTGGGAAGGGACACAACTGGAGCAGCTGCCTCAGACTGACCATGGTTACTACATTTGTCTTGCCAATCCACTGCTACATGCGCTGAGACTCTGCCTTCCACGCCAGAGCAGGTGGATGTGCCCCAAAGGAATTTCTTACCTCATGGAGAGCCCTTATTAAAGCAGGCTTCTAGCAGGAACTGTCACCCCACTGGGGAACCACACGGGAGCAGTCTGTTCCTGAATGGCTGAACCCTGTGGAAAAGACCCATGCTGAATCAGTTCTTGAGGAAGTGTATACCATGGGAAGGACCCACGTATAAGCAGTTGATGAAGGATTGTCTCCCATGGGAGGGACCCCATGCTGGAGCAGGGGAAGAGCATGTGGAGGAAGGAGCCATAGAAACAAAGTGTTATGAACTGGCCATATCCCCTGTCCCTGCACCACTTGGGGGAAGGAGGTAGAGAAGTCAAAAGTAAAGCTGAGCCTTGGAAGATAGGAGGGGTGGGGGGAAAGTGTTTTTATATTCGTTCTTACTTCTCATTTTCCTACTCTCTTATTAATTGGTAATAAATCAAATCATCTCTCCCCAGGTACGATTTGTTTTGCCCATAACGATAACGGCTGACCAATCTGCCCGTCATTATCTCAACCCATGAGCCTTTCACCATATTTTCTCCCTCTGTCTTGCTGAGGAAAAGGATTGATAGAGCAGCTTGGTGGGCACCTGTCAGTCAGCCAAGGCTAACCCACCTCAGGTTGCTGGCCAGGATCAACCAACCATATTTATAAAAGAAAGGGTGCAAGTATCACAGAATTTGTTCTCTGGGTTGTATCAGGACATAACGCTGAGAAAATTCAAGAGGAAAGTAAAATTAGACTTTAGTACACAAGCCATCATGGCTTTGTAAGCACTGAAGGTTTTGCTTCAAAAGTTAGAAAACTGCATGGAGGATGAAGCAAGTATATAAAGAACAATGAACAAACAAGAAGGTCCAGTTATTAAGATCGCATAGAAAGATAAAGATCTAACACAGGATCCTGACCAGTCAAGTCACAGAATCACACAGAATGGTAGGGGTTGGAAGGGACCTCTGGAGATCATCATGTCCAACACTCCTGCTGGAGCAGGCAGACCTAGAGCAGGGGGCACAGGAACGCGTCCAGGAGGGGTTTGAATGTCTCCAGGTAAGGAGACTCAACAACCTCCCTGGGCAGCCTGTGCCGCTGCTCTGGCACCCTCACAGGAAAGAAGTTTTTCTCATGTTTAGGTGGAACTTCCTGTGTTCCAACCTGTGCCCATTGCCCCTTGGTCTGTCATTGGGCACCACTGAAAAGAGTCCAGTCCCATCGTCCTGACACCCACCCTTCAGGTATTTATAAGTCTTGATGAGATCCCGCCTCAGTCTTCTCTTCTCCAGGCTGAACACACCCAGTTCTCTCAGCCTGTCCTCATAAGTGAGGTGCTCCAGTCCTCTGATCATTTTGGTGGCTCTCTGCTGGATTTGCTTGAGCAGTTCCCTGTCCTTCTTAAAATGGGGGGCCCAGAACTGGTCACAGTCACAGTACTCCAGATGTGGCCTCACTAGGGTGGAGTAGAGGGGGAGGGTAACCTCCCTCGACCTGCTGGCCACACTCCTTTTAATGCAGCCGAGAATATCGTTGGCCTCCTTGGCCACAAGGGCATAGTGCTGGCTCAGGGTCAATCTGCTGTCCACCAGCACTCCCAGGGCTTTCTCAGCAGAGCTGCTTTCCAGTAGATCAAGCCCCAGCCTGTACTGGTGGATGGGGTTGTTCCTCCCCAGGTGCAGGGCCTTGCACTTGCTCTTGTTGGATTTCATGAGGTTCCCCTCGGCCCAGCTCTCCAGCCTGCCCAGGTCTCGTTGGATGGCAGCACAACCTTCTGGTGTATCAGCCACTCCTCCAAGCTGGGTATCATCAGTGAACTTGCTGAGGTTACATTCTACCTCATCATCCAGGTCATTGATGAATGTATTGAACAGGACTGGATCCAGCACAGACCCCCGGGGAGCACCACTACTGACAGGCTTCCACCCAGACTCTGCCCGGTTGATCATAACCCTCAGTTCTGTTGTTGAGCCATTTCTCTATCCACCTCACTGTCCTCTCATCTAACTCACAATTCCTTAGCTTGTCTGTGAGGATGTTATGGGATGTTATGGGAGGCAGTGTCGAATGCCTTACTGAAGTCAAGCTAGACAACATCCACTGCTCTACTTTCATCGACCCAGCAAGTCACGCCATCATAGAAGGCTATCAGTTTCGTCAAGTCACCCAAAATAGCACTTTTACAATTTGTAACTATGTTACCTTTTTCTGGACGGATAGTTATCTCACCTAAGATCTTCCTGAATAAGACACAGCAAACAAAACCAATGGGTAGAGCCAATGATTTGTGCAACTGGCAGTTTGGAGAATAAATAAAAACACGGAATGAGACCGTTAGGAAGACTAATCTTCACTGTGACGATGAGTTCGCAAATGGCTTGTGCATTGCCTGTATCTGCAGTAAGTATTTCACCTCACAGGGAAGATGTGGCAAAAACTCATCAGGTACAATGCTAAAGGAGAACCTCATGAATAAAACAGCAATTCTGCATTCAAGGTAGACCTTTGACACTATACAGAAATACATTTTAGAATTATGCATTGAATGGTGAAGATAAAGAGAAATACTATACAGCTGCCTTGCTTCCTCAATATTTATCACAATCTTTATTACATTCTTTATTACATTCACACCAAAACCACGTTTCTCTCACTTTACATTTATCTACACAAACAGGCAAATACCAATATATCTCTACATGTGTCTTACATATATACATACATATGCATATATGCATATACATGTATATACAGAGATTACATATATATACACCTAGGTATATATGTATGTGTATGTACATGTCTATATATATAAGCATTTATACACACCTGCAAATGTTCCCTTTTTTTTGGCACACATAGCATGGCTGTGAGTTTATCTCCAGAGTCTATCAGCTTTCCAGTCCAAATCCAAAATAAACAATAACAATATTTCTACTGAGGTCTAATCTCAAATAAACAAACAAACAATAAAACAAACCGTTGAAAAAATTATGTAAACCTTAAAGAAACAGAGGTTTCTGACCTGACTTTCTTCTTTTGGCTTGGTGTCTGGACTTACCAGAGAATTCTGGTCCAAATTTTGCTAACAACCATCTATTCCAGTCCTGCAAATATTACAAAGAGAGGATAGCAGGACAGTAAATAACAATCTAGATAAAAAGGGCTTTTAATCTTTAAGCCTGAATGGTATAAAATCAAACTCCGAGATAAATCTGAACATCTGGATTGTCTACCTATAATCATCTGATAGAAACACTCCCTGAGTAGGGAATCTGCCCTCCATCAATCTTTTATCTTGTGAGGCAAGACTGCTTCAGTGCCCTGGCTTGTTTCAGTTTGTTATTTGTCATAACTCTTTGGTTGTCATGAAGATAAAAAAAAAAGAAAACAGGGAAAAGTATATGAGGAAGTCTATATCGGCTTTGGAATACTTTTTAACTTCTACAAAAGGAACTAGTCTTGTTTTGTGAACTAAAATATCTGGAGACAAGAGTGCAAAAAAAAGAAAGAATAGAACATGCGGTATTTTTTCTCTTAGTATGTGCAGAGGGCTGATTAATTTCCCCCTTCTATATGGATAAAACTTATAGCTAATTATAAGCTTGAATCCCTTTCGGGAATAAAATGTTGCTCCTACCAAATTTCTGGAGGACTTCTGTGGGATGTAAATCACTATTTCTCCTTAAACTCATGAGTAACAATGATTTTTCTCTTGTACTTTTTTTTCCATATTAATTATTACATTATGACCTGTTGAAACAAGACTATTTCTTAATGTTTATTGAGTTTAGTTAGAATAGTAGGGTTGTGATCTAGATCAGAATTTTTAAAAAACAATAATAACAAATCCTCCTGGGGGCCATCACAAATCAACTGAAGCACGTGATTGGGAAAAGCCAACATGGCTTCACTAAAGGCAGATCGTGCTTGACTAACCTGGTGGCCTTCTATGACAAAGTGACTTGCCTGGTTGACATAGGGTGGGGCAGCGGACATTGTTTACCTGGACTTCTCCAAGGCCTTTGATACGGTCTCCCATAGTCTCCTCCTGGAGAAATTGATGTGTTATGGCCTAGGCAAGTGGTCTGTGAAGTGGGTGGGGAACTGGCTGACAGGCCACACCCAAAGGGTGGTGGTAAATAGCTCTTTCTCAAACTGCCAACCTGTCACTAGTGGAGTCCCCCAGGGATCAATATTGGGCCTGATGTTATTCAACATCTTTATAAGTGGTCTGGATAATGGCATCAAGTGTAGCCTGATGAAGTTTGCTGATGACACCAAGTTAAGTGGGGAAGTAGACACTCCAGAAGGGAGAGCTGCTCTGCAGGGAGATCTGGATGGGCTGGAGGAGTGGGCCAGCAAGAACCTTATGAAGTTCAACAAGGAGAAGTGTAAGGTCTTGCACCTGGGAAAACATAATCCGGGAGTGCAGCACAGACTGGGATCCTCCTGGCTGGAGAGCAGCTCTGTGGAAAGGGACCTGGGGGTCCTGGTGGACAGGGAGCTCAACATGAGTGAACAGTGTGCTGCTGTGGCCAAGGAGGCCAACAGGGTGCTGGGTTGCATCAAAAAGGGCATCACCAGCAGAGGGAAAGAAGTCATTATCCTACTCTACTCAGTGCTTGTCAGGCCACACCTGGAGTACTATGTACACTTCTGGTCCCCGCTCTACAAAAAAGATGTGGACAGGCTGGAAGAGGTCCAGAGATGGGCCACCAAGATGATCAGAGGACTGGGAAGCCTGCCATATGAGGATAGGCTGGGAGAACTGGGTTTGTTCAGCCTTGAGAAAAATAGGCTTAGAAGGGATCTCATCAGAATGTACCAGTACTTAAGGGGTGGCTACAAAGAAGATGGAGACTCCCTTTTTACAAGGAGTCACCTGGAGAGGACAAGGGGGAATAGAGACAAGTTGCTCCTGGGGAGATTCTGATTGGACATGAGAGGGAAATTTTTCACAGTGAGGACAGTCAACCCTTGGAATAATCACCCCAGCAAAGTGGTTGACTTGGCTATGTTGGACACCTTCAACAGTTGTCTGGACAGGGTGATGGGCCATCTTGTCTAGCCTGTGCTCTTCCTAGAAAGGTTGAACTAGGTGATCCCTGAGGTCCCTTCCAACCTGTGATTCTGTGATTCTGTGAAAGTATATTTGCCGTTTATCTCATTTTATCAACGTATCCAGGTATGTAAGAATTTTCATGCAAAGAAAATAGAGTAACTTCTCAAGATATATCTCCTGATATATTCTAACTGGCATATTCAGCAGTTCTTGTGAAATTTTAATCTGAAATCTGTTTTGCATTGACACATTTCTAATTATATTATAGATCTACTTTTCAAGTAAAAATCTAAATTAACAGACATTAACACAGACCTGTTCAGATTGGCCTCAAGTGTATTCTTAACCTAGCATGTCAAACCTATTGTTATGGTGAGCTGTTCTATCATTATTTTTTTGCTTGTCTTAATGAAAAGGATGACTTTTCTATTACAAATAACAAGAAAAAAACCCAGAAAATTCTCTAAATTGTAACCTGAAGTAAGAGATATAGCATGTCTAGACTGGTGTATTAATTTTATAGGTCATCAAAATTTTTGACGTATTTATATAATACAAATGTTTGTGTGTACTTTCCACCTTGGGAATAATAGGTTATGTAAGATAAGAAATATTCCAGATATGGCCTTATGTCTCAAAAGTACATAATAATCATTCATACACAATTATTTTGATAACTAACTATTCTGCCAAATTCCATTCTAGAAACAGCTTTTGTTATTGTTTCTACAAGCAACCCAACAATTGGTATTGTCAGAGAAGATTACCAGACCTCATGTGTATTGCAAGACAGCAGAATGTGGCTGAAAGAATCAAAACCTATACAGAAGCAGTTATACTGATTACTTCTTCCATTTCTATAGAAACTAGGAAGCTTTTCTACTTCATTCAGCTGGCTTTGTTAGAGAACAGAAAAATTTGAACTACTGTCAAAGAAGGGCTGTTGTTTAAAATTCTTTATAACTACAAAAGTAACCAGTAGTCTTCATGGTATTGTAAACCATCCAGAGCTGACACCAAGCCTCCACACAGTTTAGCCTCAAATTTGACACATATTTGACCTAATATTTGTTTTCTGTGTAATGGTTGAAGGGGATAATCTTTGGTGCTAGAATGAATAAAACCAGTAACAGCAAGTTAGTATGGAAAGATAACAAATGGACACCTCTTTTGAGAGGCACAGAGCCTTAAGAGAAACAAAAGGGAAAGATTGGGATGTTAGAGTGGCACAAATAAGCATTCCCTAAGGAAACAGTTTTTCATTAAAGTTGTCCACTAGCTAGAAAGAAACCCAGAAAAGACACGTTTCTAAAAAAGTTCAGAAAGATTTACCGAAACAAATTCCTTGCTGTTTTTAACCAGAGATCTCATAAAAAAGAGTGGTCCTGGGCTTCCTTAAATTTAACTTGGCTATTTCATACTCCTAGATGAGTTTACACATGGATTGTTGTGTTAGTTTTGGCTGAGAAAGGGTTAATTCTCTTCACTGTAGTGCCTGTGGTAGCCAGGGACCTTCCCAGCATCCTGTGCTCTGCCATGTGAGCAGGAGGCTGGGAGGGGCGGGGCCATGGCCCGGGCAGCTGACCCCAACTGGCCAATGGGATGTTCATTTCATACCATGTGACACCATGACCAGTATATTAATGGGGGCAGTTGCAGCTCAGGCACTGGTGGTGTTGGGTTGGTAGGTGGTGAGTGGTTGTGTCATGTGTGGGTTGTTTTGGTGGTTCAGTCCCCTTCCACCACTCCTCACTGGGTTTTGCACCTCTCATTGCTTTCCTTTCCATTATATTTTTGTTGTTGTTTTATTTTAATTATTAAAGTGTTCCTTTCTCAACCCATGAGTGTTACCTTTCTGATTGCCTTCCCCATCCCACCAGTGGGGGAGGGAGTGAGCAGCTGTGTGGGGCTGAGTTGCTGGCTGAACCACAACAATCTTTTTATTAGACTGCTAAATTGTATTTCAGCAGGTGTGGGAACATGGCATGACAAAGTTTGAGAAGATCTAGATTATACAAATAATTTGGAAGTGGTTCAGATCTGAATATTTTTAAATCAGAGTTCTTCACAAGGACATAGTCTAAAATTTTAAGTTCTAAATGAAGTCTTTATGTGCAATTCCTTGGTTTCATTGAAAAGCAAGATTCAAGGGGTTTTCATTACTCATTAAATGCATTTTTTTTGTAGATAGGTTTGAAAACATTTTCTTATTTTGTTCATGCTTTAAAAATCTCTTGTTGACCACTTCCCTTTTCTGTATCCCAGAAATGCATTCTGTGCTCATTGCACTTTTGAAAATGGAGAAGGAACTTCCATTAATAAACAATGTTTTGCTTTGCTGTACACTTAATTTTCTTTTTTATTACTCAATGTTCTTTGCAAAAATATTTATTGTATGACTCAGCAGAGAAAGTGAGGCTTTTATTAATCTTTCTGTGACTAAAATTTTAAAAATAATGCAATTCAGTTAAGGTTGCTTCAGAAAAAGGCAATGATCAGGATGGAAAATTAAAGCAATGTGTCATAGATTTACTGATGAACAGAAATGACTAAAAAATTATCCCAAACATGGAAATGCACACTTAGGATCTATCTTAGGCTGTGAAGCAGGATGCTCATTTGTAAATTACAAATAAGCCAAAAGGAAGCCTTTATCCAAGTCATAAATTTCTAGTGCCAATGGCTATGTCACTAAATGCTTGCATAAATGAATTCTAGAGCTCTAAAATAAGAGTCAAGAAATATCAAAACAATAAATGCTGCAGCCAGAATGTTAAGAGAAAAATAGGAATGCCATTGATTTATAACAACATCCTAAAGCTTTCTATATAAATAACAAAGATAATTTGTCCTTTCAAGCATTGCAAGCAACAGTCTCCAGTTTTTGACAGGACTGCAAACTCTTTGTTGGTTATAATATCAAAATATTTTAAATAAACATTAGTAAAAATAGTAACACACAGTGCTCTACACAGGAAAATCAAAGAAAGACTAAACTAAAAATTGTGGGAGGAATTTCTAGGAAAGGAAATACATATTTTGCTATTTTACGGATATGAGGCTTGGATCCAGTGGGTATGCTTGCAAACAAAGCTGAAATAGGTAGATATGGATGTGTGGATTGACATGTTACAGGAGGAATAGGATACAGACTCATGTTTATAATAGCATTATTATCAAGGGTTCCAGCTTTAGACCTTGGGCTACAATTTATTGCTGTACTCCTAAGGATGTAAATGTCTCTGTTATGTACACATTTCTCTTTTGCCTTTCTATCCCAAATTTCCACTGCCTCCTTCCTATTTCTTCAAAGTTTATTTTGCTTGTACCTTCCTCCCCTAGAAGCACGTTCCTGTAGTCTTTCATCAACCTGAATACTCTCTTTTTTCTCCTTAAACTGTATTTCATTCTCTCATTCTCCTTCAAGAGGCTTTCTGTGTTCTGCTGTTTGCCCTGAGTTCCTTTTTAATTTCCTGCAGACCAGGCATAGATGCTGGGCAAATTGTCCAAATGTGTTTTAAACACTGAAGTGCCAGTTCTTCACCCAGCAGACTGTGTACCAGTTCATCTCACAGCTGGACAACTTGTCAAGAAGGACACTGTGAGGGACAAAATCAAAAGCCTTACTAAAATCCACAAAAACTAAAAAATCTTTCTGCCATTTGGTAATTTTGAAGTAATTCTTTGTGCGATCATCTTAGTTCATCACTCTTCTGTGATGTAGGCAGATAAAGACAGTTACTGTTTTTAAAAAAAAAAACACTTGTGATGTTGATTAGCTGAGAAGCAGAAAAATTCATTTGTGGCTCCATCTGTAGCTGCTTCTTTTCTTAGGCAGGGAATACTTTAATTTAGCTTGTGCAGAGCTGTGCATCTATACTGATGTAATACATCTACACACCATCTGAACTGGCTTGGGTATACCAGCTCTGTACTATGTTACAAACTGGATATTTGCTAAGCAGCCTCAGGCCTCAGACAAATGATCAAGTCATCCAAATCATCTGAACTAATTAATTGACTGTGCTCTTAGTTCACCTCTGACAAACATGAAGTGAAATAACATCTTAATGAAAGAAGGTTAAGACATGCTCTCTCAGTGCTATGCCAGATACAAGATTTTTTAATTCAGGCTAACTCAGCATCCAAGATAAACCAGATACTAGCCTGAGTCATCAGGTTACCCTTCATGTAAGTAGACTTACCCATTGGGCATAGTGGCAATGGTATAAATACTACTGCTTTTCTGCATAGGTTCCAACACTCTTATGAAATGTCTGTGGATTTGGATTAGAAATTATAATTTTAGTACTCTTGTTTCTTTTAAGCTGCTAGACATTATTGTTGCAGAGAAAAGCTGAAGTACAGAAGTCTGAAAAAAACAAGTAAGCCCAAGTAAAATTTCCAAAAAGAGTTTTTAAAGTAATCCCACAACTTCTAATACCGTCCCACAATTCTGATGACATTGACGTGATTTTGTGACTTCTGGAAGTTTCTACACCAAGTTTTGGTTGTCTATGTATCTCATTAATTCAAAAAATATCTCATTCTGGTACAGCGTGGAAGCAACTCATTAAAGAACGGAACAATTCATAGGGTACACAGATTTTCTGCTGGTAGACACTGTCAATATCTGCCATATCCAGGTTTGTAACACCATGACACCACTGGAAAAGTCTTGTAGGTATTCTTATCTGTATGAACAAGTATAACTTGGACAAAATTTTGCATAACTTCCAGAAGAAAAAATGAACACCATTAACTTCTTCAGCTTTCTTAGGTAAATATTTTAAAAAACACAAAAGGACTCTGTTGAGGTAGGTGATGAGCAGATCTAAGCGAATAGTTTCATCAAGCAACAGAGAATGCTCCTCAAGGAGTAGGGGCTAATAGAGCTGCATATGTAAGGAAAGCTCTCTTTTCACATGGACCTATGAGGCATTACGTATTCCAAAGGCAGTAACTAAAAATAGAAGAGATATTGCATATGAGAATCATATTAAATTTTCTCAATATTTTCTGTATGGCAGGAAATGGTGCTTGAAAGCGTTTTTTCATTTTCCAGTGTTGCCATAACAGTTTCATTGCATTGACTGCATTATTTGAATACTTCAGACTTTTAGGTGAAAAAAGAAGCATATTGAATCTGAGACCATAACAGGTGATTTCAAGTCCAACACCTTTTTTAATAATAAAGTAGACTGAGGTGTTGACTCTTTAAAAAACAAAAAAAAGTACTTTATCAAACAGCAGGGGGCAATGAAGCATAAATCAAAATAATAAAAAAGCTTCCTTACAAAACAGAGGAAACATAAAATAGAATACTACTACCTGAACATTCTGTTTGCTTTAGTGAGTGTTTTACGAGCAGATAAAAATAAAGTGGGGATTTTTTTGGAGAGGAAAAGAAAGGAGACTTTTTCATGTAAACTACAAAAGTAAATGACCAAAAGTATATGTAGTTTGTGATATGTCAAAAGCTCAATAAATTTTTTCTGTAGAAATTTTTAAACATTTTAAGTGGCTACCAGTTTCAGATCTGTAAACATCCTTATATATCTGTAAGTTGAATGATATAAAAGCTATATGGAAATAAGTCTCTACTGAAAGCAGAAGTTTGGTTTCCTCTAAAAAAGCACATTATAATAACTTATCACTCTTTCATTGCAGCATATGTTAAGTGTATGTAATTATACTTTTTGTCATTCTTCTTATTTATATAAAACAGTGTAGTACTTAGACATTTGGGAGCCTTATTTATTATCAAAAGTGCTAACTAGTTTCAAATTTAAATGCAATTATCCATATATGCTGCAACTCATTTTCACAGCACATATTTCGGAGTTAAATGTGTAATTGTACATTTTTTCATTCAAAGGAAAGATTACTCATCTCCTTAGCTTACTAATACGTTGAGTAGATAGCATACACTTTTCTGTCATATAGTCACTTATGGGAATAACGTGAGCGAAACTTCTTAGGTTTGTAATATCAGGCATTTGAGAGACACACCTTTACTGGTGGTACACATGTACTGTCTGTCAGAGGTATGAATGGTGAAGTAAAATTATAGTAGGATGAAGGGAGGTATTTATATATAAGAATGTGAAAGCACCGCACAAAGAAAAAAGTTGTAACATGTCAGTCATAGTGCCCATTTTAGGAGTTATATTCCAAGGGAGAGATTTGCTGGGGGTGAAATGCATTAAAACACTTGAGAGCCAAAGCTGACCCAAGCCGAATGCCAAACTAGTTTTGGGAGATGATCTATTCAAGAGTGTCCTCAAAAATAAACACTTTCAGAGGTTGTAAAGCTTTCCACTAGACCTAGCACTTAGTTTATACCAGACTTTTCTGCCCCTAAGTACCAGAAAGGAGAAAGCTTGCCTTAGTCCCTGTGTAGGATACCGAAAACATCCAGTTTCCTGGACAACTCCTTCGTAACAAGTTAGCCTGCTCATACCTCTTACTAACCAAGCCGATAAATGCCAGAAAACTAGGTGAAAATTAAAAATGTTTAGTTTATTTAAATGAAAAGATAAGGACAAGTGTTTATGGTTGATATTAATAACAGAAAAAAAATCTTTCAAATCAGTCTTGGATTCTTTCTGATCTTCTCATGTGATCTTAGTCTCTTCTGAAGTACAAACTCTTTAACTTACTTGCTGGAAAAATGGCCCTAGCTTGATTTCTATTACCTGTGCCTATTAGCTTTAGTAAAGAGGACTAGTTATCATTCTGGACACCCCTACCCCCACTTCCCCCAAATGGCTCATCTACGTTGTTACAGATCACTTCACAATATTTCCAGCATTCTCTTTCATCTTTCCTCTTTCATCTACTCTGGTAAATCAGTTAGGCTTCCCAATTCTTGGGCTAGGTTTCACATGGAGCTCCAACAAGCCCACCGCCAGCAGCAACACCAGACATAGCAGCGATTCTTGGCAGCTCTGGCATATGCAGGATTGTTTTGCTGCTGCTCCTGGAGCGAGAAAGATGGAAAACTGCAGTAGGTTCTTTTACATAATCTTCCCTGAATCAAGGGGAGATTGTCAGATGTGGTATTTGCCTCTGCCATTGTCTTTTCAAAAACAATTAGAAAATTTAACATTAAAAGAAAACATAAAGCAAAACTAGGAGATGTTATCTACCTATATTGTTATATATCACTGCATAAATAACCTTTAAGGCTGTAAAATGAACAGTTTGTACTAAGTAGTAATTCATATATACATAACTATACTGTCTTCTGACAACCTGTATGCTTTAGTTCTTCAATCACATGACCACATACTCCATTCTTTGTGTACTTTTTGTCTTAAAGGGATAACTACCTCTGTCATTGTCAGGTAGAAAACACTGAGAGATTGCAGTAATATTGTATGAAGAAGTACAAATCTGTCATCTTCTAATTTCTAAGTGCTTAATTTTGCAAATTTAAATGTATTAATTTAATGTATTTTTTAAAATTCAGTTTTAACCCTTTATACTATTTAATTTCATATAGATATTTAAACAGTTATGATATTGATGTTTTAATATCTATGTTACTTTATTATTCTAGTTAAGAGTTATGTAATAACTACTTGCTGTCTGAAATAAAATGATCTATATATTTTAACCTTGTGAAGGAACAAATTATAACTTAAAAGATCTTTACTGTTTTCCAATGAACTTAGAAAGGAATTGTTTCCTATGAAAACAAAGCTTAGAAAACTGATAGCCTCTATGATGCCTAAGTTTCATATGTGTAATTACATTAGTCATAGATAATGTGTAAGAACATACTTTACAAAACATAAATAATGTTATAAGTAATGGAAGGCAAGGAAGTGCACACAACTGTTACACAATATCAAAGTTTAAGAAGGAATTAGAACAATGAATGTCTCTGTATATGTACCTATCTGCAGTCAAAAGATGCTCTCAGACACAGTCGTTCTGTATCGTAATGTGTATTTACATGTTTATGAAGATATATCTGTTATAAGAAATAGTAAACCATAACTTTTACAATGTTCTAGATATAACAGATATGTTTCTAAGTAGTGTCTGCGATATGTCACAAACATTTTATGTTACATTTTATATTCTACTGCAAAGCTCTAGTGTTGTCATATTACATATTTAGCTTCTAAAATTGATTGATTGCTTCAGAGAAAAGTGTATATGGTATTCCACTTCTTATCTGAGTCAATGTTTTTCTCAAGACTGTGAAGTAAATTAAAATAAAGTGTTTAAATCTACTGCTTATGATAAAGAAGACCAAATCTCATGCTAATAAATGTGAAATACAACTTGTCATGTTCCTTTCACTTTGTAGAAATGCTACCACAAGGCTTAGCCAGTTAAGTCTAATATGTTGACATTTATTTTTGCTGCAATAAATGTTAAGATTATATTTTTGCATTAAATTCTGGCATTTTTAAAGATCACAATGACAAGTAATTTATTCTTCAAATCACTCCGGTTTGTTTTTACTTTCTGAATATGGATTTGGCCATGTGTCTCCAAGGCACAGTACAGAGCGTATTTCATATATTTTGCAACCTATTAGTTTGATTTAATCCACTTTTTCTGTCAGGATTTATGCAAGCCTTTCTTGATGTTATTTGCTCTGAATTATTGCCCAGAAGTAATCACACCGAATCCCATTTCACACAGGCTGTGTGGCCTATGAGGTCTGTCACTGTAAAGCTCTAAAGCTTTTAAAATTTTTTTGAATAGAGGTGATTCTTCAAATTTGTTCAATATACAGCACTGTCTTGTTTTATTTTCATATTTACTCCTTCCTCTTAAAGTGTGATTAATTTAATTGTGTGCAGTAAGTACATAGCAATCTGTAAGGAAGAAGGAGAAATGAGAAAAAAAAATTAAAGAACTATATTATTCTAAAATGCAAAATAAATGAAGGAACAATATACTGTTAAACTATGCCCTTTGAAATGTGTTTGCTCTTTCAATATATGTGCAATATTTAGACATATTTTTACATATTTGTATGTCATCTTTCAATGGTTTGAAATTGAAAAGTGTTCTTTGAAAGGAAATATGAGAAAAAGAAAAGGTTCTTGAGCTTTGGAGATGTACTAAATTTCTGTGCTCAAATGTATCATTCAGAATTGACCGCTACAGAATAGTCCACAAGCTTTTATTTTCTAAAACACTTAACAAAAGCCCTTGTAATATTTTATTGTTTAATTTGCATATCTAAGCATGCCCAGAGGCAGACTTAATTTACATTCTGACTATTTCTGATTTTTCCCTTTTAACCCATCTTCATTTAGTACAGGTACATGTGCTGGCAGTACCTGCACTACAGGAAAAGCTTATTTACCCACAACATTAAAACAAACAGTTTAACAGCCCCTTGAAATAGTTAAAGCTAACAAAGTGGGTTTCTTTAGGGTTTTTCTTTCTTTTTCTGTAGGTTGAGGGGTTTTTTTTGAGTTATTGCTTGTTTGTTTTGTCTTCAGAAACCATTTTAATTTTTAACCAAATACCTAAAAGTTGATTAATTATATTTACTGTAAATCAATAAAGACATCAATCAGCAGAGCACAAGAAGTATGGGGTAGTTCAAAAGATATGATGTTTCTCCAAGAGAACTACAGTACCTATTTATTCACTACAAGTATAGCCTGATATCACAGTTTTTATATATTTCCCAAAGGTCTTAGAATCTGACTGCATGAAGTCTAATGGCCTTTAAAATAAACAAGCAAGCAACCAAAACCTCAAACTCAAACATCATTTATAGCCTTCACAGCAGTAGATAGAAAAGGTAAGGAAAGAAAGACAAGGGCAGTCTAGAGACTTGGGAACTAGAAGACAAGTGTTAAGAGTTCCAGAATTAAATTAGTTCTCTAAGGCTCTGCCTGCACTTGCAATCTGGATGGGAGCAGTGATGAGGTTTCGAAGAAAATCCCTTAGTTGTCCTCACTTATTATGTGTTGAGTTAGTTCTCAAAGCAGCTTCAGAACACAGACACAGTGGAATCATTCCAGAGGAATAAAACCAATACATACCTCCATTCAATGAATGTGAAGGTACATGACATGTATCATGCAAGAGTGCTTGAATCTTCAAAAACTTCTCTGACACCACAAAGTACTTTTCTTGATATATAGAGACCAAATACCTTCATATTTGCTGTCAGCTGCCAGCCCTCAACTATTTCAGGTACCACTAATGTTTCCACATCTACCTATTCTATTCAAAGCTTATTTTCAGCCATTCCTCACAGGAGTTGATCAGGTCAAAAATAGGTCTATGACCTTCAGGAACAGTGTTTTTCAGAAGTTATAATCTGTGGGAAGGATGACATTAGGCAGAAAGCTAATGTATTGTATCTTCACAGATACTTAAGGACTGACAAGCTTGCTGTTCTGCTTTTCTCTGATGAAGAGGTTTTGCAGCATCCATGTCATCCCTGTTGGTTTGTCCCCATGTTACCAGGAAAAGGAGGCAGTTTCCACCAGAAAAGCCATCCTGAATCAGATGTTGCAATGCCCCAGTGCCTAGGTGGTGATTTGGAAAGAGGAGAAGACAAAGAGGAGGGAGACCATTAAGCCTGTGTCCTGGCTTCAGCTGGGATAGAGTTAAATTTCTTCGTAGTAGCTAGTATGGGGCTGTTTTGGATTTTTGCTGGAAACAGTGGTGATAATGTGGAGATGTTTTAGTTGTTGCTAAGTAGCGCTTACACTGGTCAAGGACTTTTTCAGTTCCCCGTGCTCTGCCGGGTGCACAAGAAGCTGGGAGGGGGCACAGCCAGGACAGCTGACACAAACTCACAAAAGGGATATTCCATACCATATGATGTCATGCTCAGTATATAAAGCTGGGGAAGAAGAAGGAAGGGGGGACATTTGGAGGGATGGTGTTTGTCTTCCCAAGTAACCGTTACACGTGATGGAGCCCTGCTTTCCTGGAGACGGCTGAACACCTGCCTGCCCATGGGAAGTAGTGAGCGAATTCCTTGTTTTGCTTTGCTTCCGTGCGCAGCTTTTGCTTTCCCTATTAAACTGTCTTTATCTCAAACCATGAGTTGCCTCACTTTTACTCTTCCAATTCTCTCCCCCGTCCCACCAGGGGGTGAGTGAGCGAGCGGCTGCGTGGTGCTTGCTTGCTGACTGGGGCTAAACCATGACAGCCTGTCATCACAAGTGTCATCCAGGATATTCACCAGGTTCCATAGTTTTGGGTCCACCTAGAGGTTAGACAGAAACCCAGGAGGAGGATGTGCTGGATAGGTGCCAATTGTGGCAGTTCCTGCCAGAGCTGCCAAACCATACTTCTGTGTAGCAATACTGGGCCAGCTACAGGAAGAAGTGGAGGTCAACTAATATTCAGTCACAGACTACAGAGCCACTTTACCCAAGTGCTTTAGATATCCGGATCTCCTGGGATGACACAGGAGGCTGCTGGATCTGGAAAATGTTGCAATTGCTGGGGATTCTTTCATTCTTACCACCAGTGCAAATGTTGTGTTTGTCCCTTTAGCTAGGCCATATTGGCCAGATTTTTTATTGTTAGACTCTAGGGGATCATGTTGGTTAACAAGATGATGTTGATTTTGGCCATGTAAAACCCACATCTTTCTCCCAGTTTTCTGCCTCTGTTCTTGTTTTTAATAATTTTATGCCATGTCATCCCTTTTCGTCTACCATTCTTCCTTGTCAGATGACAGGCTTATGACCCAGTGGCACGGGGGTATGCGGTATCTACAACAATGCAGGATGTCACCAGAATGTCACAGATGTTGTCCTAGCCCAGGAAGAAAACAGCAGTTTCTCCTTTGAGTCTTAGTTCAAGGAAGGTATCAGTCCTTCCTTTGAAAAATGTCGTGTTTTCATATATATACCTCAGTCATACACAAGGGTTTGCAAAACAGTTGAGTCATAGCCCTTGCAATTTATGTATTCACATATATGTTGGCTTCAACACCTATAGGATTGTAGATTCCCTCAAAGCGCTCTACCCTCCTAGGCCCACAACATAGAAACCCATGGAAAGCAAAGTCCTGAGTGACCTTATTTATATCATCCATCTGCTCTGTTCCAGGAAAGAGGGTGTCCTGAGACCTTGGAGTCAATGCTCTGCCTGTTCCGTTCCATGTAAATATATTGACTGGGGGTTCAGGATTACATCTCCCATACCCTGTCTCGGGTGTCTCATGCTGAACACTGCCAAACTCAGTGGAAGATGGAGGAGGAAGCAGGCACATGTCTCCACTTGAAAATTTCACAGGACCAGAATTAAAGTTTCTATACATTAATCTTTATATAGGCAATGGTGGTGGAGGAACCTGACACATTTTTTGATCTGCTGTCATCATCTTTATGACAGAAGAGAAAAAATTGTGTGATGCATCCAGGGAAGTTCCCCAAAGAGCCCACACTCAAGAAAGTAAAAGTTTCTGAGATGATAGTTCTTCTTCAGAAAGTTTGCATAGTGGGGACTCTACACCCAGGAGACCAAATCAAGGCTAATCTGAAATGAAATCTTCCAAACAACATATGAGGGAAATAAAATGAGCCCCAGCATCAACTTTTATCTACACCCTTTTGAACCAAAGTATTTGTTAAAACAAATACAGCCTATACCAGTCATGGTTTTCTTCCACCAATTCATTTTGCATAATGATTACAATGATTTTGTTAGCACTTCAGGAGTCAATCTTCAGTTCTGTGCGTCTTTCTACAACCGTCTCTTAATTTCTCACATCATTCCTGTATGTTAGCTACAGAAAATCCATAACATTTAATGCTAGCAAATATGCAGATTATGTAATCACTGTGCTGATGTCCAGTATTCCCCGTTTATACAATACATTAACCCCTTTGGTCGGTGTCAGACTGGGAGCTTTCTTTTCAGTTAACTTTTCCCTGTGCCTTCCAAGTTCTTTTGAGAAATCATGAATTACAGCTTACATATTACTAGATATATGACTGTTTAGTTATGCTAGAAAACAATTTGCTTGCTTTCCTTACCCAATCCATTGATACAGACCTGTGCACATCAATCATAAGCCCTCTTCATCTCTTCAGAAGAATATCCACTATCACTCAACTAAAAGGCTAAGACTCTTTCAGTTCAGGAACCCACAGTAAATATTTCCACTAAAAATCCTATGTTTACTATTCTACTTTTGAGATGCCATATAGATGTAATTTGATTATTTTGATTTCGTATCATAGTTCCTCAGTAAATTTCTGAGCACGTTTCTCCTTGTGCAAATGAATTTAAATATATACAACTTCTTGCTACTGCTACAGATTTACTCACCATTCTATGTGTATAAATAATGAACTGACACTAAGATGGAACATAATTCACTCCAGCTCCTTGTACACTGCTTTCAGTGGTCTTTGAATCAGGCTGCTGGTGCTACAGATTTACTGCAGGAGTCTGTATTTTAATAAGAATTCTGTGAAATTCCCCCAAGCTCAGCTTAGGCCAAGTGTCTCCTCTAACAAGTGGTTGCAATGAATATGAGCCATCAGTTGTGATATCATATGTATTTTCAATTCTGTAGAACCAAAAAGGGAACAAAAGCTTCAGGATATTGTTGATTATTTTGTCCAGAGCTAGTTCTGCTCCTGGAGGTTCCCTACAACTTCTCCTAGGAGGATTACACAAAGATTATGCTGTTGGTTGACATAATCTCTAAACTTCAAGGTACTGGAGACAGGGAGATGATAAGGCGGAATCATACCAAGATGGTTATGGTAATCATACCTACATGGTTATTTAGCCAATTGGTATTCTAACTTGTACTGACACATAGTATTTATTTTGCCCAAAGTACAGAATTTTGACATTCTACTAGCTGAAATTAAATAGATTTCTGTTGTCTCAGACCTCAGCTTTCTTCAGGTCCCTCTGAACTGTAGCTCTGATATTTGGTATATCAGCCACTCCCCTTACATAATAATATCCACACATTTTGCTGAGGGTGAATTCTATGCTATCATCCAGATCGTTAATTAAGATATTGAACACTGTTGGTCCCAGCATTGACCCTTGAGGTATTCCATTTGTTACAGGTCACTGATGATGTCAATCCATTGATCACTACCCTTTGATTCTGGTGGCTTAGTCAATTTTTACATGATCATTCATCTTTACTTGTTAAATGAATTAGTCTCATTTTATGAGTATGTATTATACTTTATGTAGATCCTAGGTTTACAGCAGATCAATTCTGTGATAACACCTCACACCCACTGCTTTCTTGTCCTCAGTCACTTCTAAGTATCAATATTCTGTTAAAACACCACTGCCAGCGCCTCTGCAATTGAAAGTCCGCAAGGGGTTTCATTGTTGAGAGGTCTGGTGGAGATGTTTTTTCTTTGAGGGGTGGCATATGTACAAATAAGAGGAGAGATATATTGCATTTTAAATGGCTTGTGCACTGACCATGTTAAATATGTATAAAATGAGCAATACCATTATATCCTGGCTAAAACTTACAAATTGAACCATGCAGACTAGAGCAGAGTGCAACCCCTTTCCCCTCAAGAACACTCCCTCAGAAAATTAGCAAAGAAAGTGAGTTAGATGAGGTTAAAAAGAATATGTCCTCTTGTCAGATGATGAAAATATGCACCTTCCTTCATGTCATTACAGTTCTCTAAATCTGCATTCTTTCTCATCTCTGTACTGCTTTTCTACCCTTCTTGCATAAAGCACATTCCTGTCATTATCAACACACCATCCAGCCTTAGGCAGTTATGATTACCATACCCAAGAAGAAAAATCTTCACTAATTACCAATACATTTGACTTACTCACTGTTCGTCAAGGGTAAATTGTGATACTACCCATGAATCTTTAATAGACTCTTTATGTTGAGGTATTTATTGGAAGACTAGGTCTCCATGTCAGATATGGGGAAAAGGGAGCAGAGGAAAAAGGAAAAAATATAAACTCAGTGGTATACAAACAAAAAGTATAACTGTTGTGGGAAAGACATTGTCTGATAAAACACGAAAACAGTTGCTGTTTTGGTAATTATCAATACATTTTCATTTTAAAATGGCAAAGTATATGAATGGGGGCACTCATTTCTTTCTTTTTTCCTCCACTCCTACTTTCCTTCCACTTTTGTACCCTAAAAACTAGGCCTGTCCAGCAGTCCTCAATCCTCAAAAAGGGTTATGTGATATAAAAGCCAAATCTCTGTCTGATATCAGCTGTGCAACCAGTTATTGACCTGCAGTACCCATCTGCCCCTAATCAAGCCTTTCCCTTTTACCATCAGGATTGAGGAGAAACTATGTGGGCTCCCATGGCCTTTACCCTCACACCCAGAGCTGTGAAGCCGCTCTTGATATACTTGGTATCTCCCCTCACAATACCACTGGTGCCCATGTGGATGAACAGCAGCAGATAATAGTCCAAGGGCTGGACAAGCCTCTCCACATCATCTGGTATATGAGCCTCTGGCAAGCAACAAGCCTCCTTAGACAGCAAAAAGGACTAGCAAATAGGGGCCTCCATTTCCCACAGGAAGGAGTCTCCAACTACTATCACCTGCTGCTTTCTCTTGCTGTTGAATTGTATTTCAGGCTTGGCTGGCTCTGCAACCACCCTAGATGGAGTCTTCTTCCTTTACCTTTTACCAGGGCAATTAAGCTGTTCTGAAGCTGCAGATCTATGCCTTCCTCCTGCTACTCTTTCTCAAGGACAGAAGTGTCATCTATTCCCTCCTTGTCCCTTTCTGCTTGTTTTGCTCACAGGAAAAACAAACAAACAAAAATAATCCAGGAAAAAGATTCTACAGAACACCTCAGATCTGAGCTCTAGAGAAAAACTGGTCAGCTTATGGGACTGTGGGCGGCTCTTCCTCCAGTTTACCTCTCTGCTCAGTTAAATAAAACATATGCATATTCAAGCCTTATAACCTTACAGCTAGATAAAGCTAAACAAGTAATGTTTTGGTGTAAAGATTGAGTCTGTAGGCCGTCTAGGCTTTTGGGGTAATTTACCTTTCAGCTGAGCAAGCCAAAATATGGAATCATTCAGAAGGACTGGTGAGTTTACAGAGTTAGCAAGTCACTAGTTTTTTTCCTCCTTGGAATGAAAGAAAACAATAATACAAATTAGGTGAGCACCCAACATTCAGCTGAAAAGAAGAAAAAGTCTAAAACTCTCAACTGGAAATTTTAATGAATGGAAATGGTATTATGTTAGAAAACAGAAAAAATACACAGAAACTTAGAAGTATATATATGAAGACTACACCTATTTCTGAAATACAAAATAAGGGTCAATAAAATGTTTTAACTCATAGTGTTAAGGCCAGCTGCTCTCTCACAAGCCCGCCGTTTTCTCTCTTTTAAGAAATTTAGCACAGTGTAAATCAAGGCTGTTGACCATTCCAGTAATACACCCAGATGAGAGGACACTGGGGTTTTTTTTCCACATGTTTAAGAATGTCACAGTTACTGCTTGGATTCCGTAGAGAGACAGTGTATTCTTAAGTTTTCCTTCCTGAATGTGATTGCATTTGTATTGAAGGAGGATGAGGGAATTTCAAAGGTGATTTACATCTAAGTTTCTACCATACTTTTCCTCTATCTCTTTGTTAAATCCACATTAAATGCAAAGCAAACTACTAGAAGAAATAAACCTATCATTGAAAAATTTCTTGGTCATAGCTTCCAAACAGAGACAACAAAAAACCCCAAGTATATGAAACATATGTGTTCTACCTGAATTTTCAGAAAAAGGTCAAAGCTGTAGGAAGTTTGCACTGCAGTAAACAAAACCAATCAGACGGTACACTGTTACAATAACCTGTATACAGCAGAGATTTCAGATAGACTATCAAGATATAAGAAAAGAAAGAACAAGAAAAAGAAAGATAAGTAATTTCTCTAAATTAAACTGTGGACACAAAAAGAATGAGAAAACCAGCTGAGGAAAGATTTGAAGAAAAAAAAAACCCAATATAATTCTGAAACAGAAGGTACGAGAGTGGATGCAATCCTAATCTAGAGGCAGAATAAGATTAAAATGAATGTGTTTTTTGTAGCAAGAATTCAAAAGATTCAGAGGTTTTCTGCTAATACTCTATGATTCAAGCAACCCATTTCAAAATCACTGGTATTATTTTCACTATTGTATTTTCCAAGTTTGGTTTTTTTCAGGTTTGTTTTTGAATATTAAGTATTGGTGGAGGTTTAGGTAGGTTTTTCTCATGTTACTTCAGATCTTATTCTTGAGAATTTTTATGTCCCTGCTTGCAGGAAAAATATACATTTCTTGACAGAGAAAAGGCTTTTGGGAGGACATACTAAACTTGGTACAGGTATGCAGTTTTTCAGGAAAAAAAAAAGAAGCTGATCTGGATTTTCTTTCTTTCCTGGATGATTTTTTTTCCTACTCTTTGCCGCTCCAACACAGAAGGTTCTGAGCTCACTCATAGCCAGAGAATGGAGTACTGGGGTTCTTTGCAGAAATCCCAGGTAAATTAGAGTTAACAAGGGCAAGAAAAATTTTTCTTCTTTGGGGTTAATCTCATTCTTGTATTAAAAATTTTGGTAAAAAATTTTTCACTGGAACTCATTTATAATTACTGCACTTGAATATTATTTTGCAAGAAGGGATGTACTACACCGTATCATGTCAGGTACTGATGATCTGGACAAAAACATAAAGAAAAAAAAAAATTTTGTGGTTTAATTTTTATTCAGCCTTTTCCGAACAAAAGTGTCTGTAGGACACTACAGTCTTCTCAAAAAGTATTTAAGTATTTTATCTTTAACAGCTAATTCAGCCAATAAAAAAGCTACTTTACTATTTCTTTTTACTCCCAGAACACTAAGTCTGATGCATTGAATTAAAGATTAATAAAAGAAAACTACAGTTCTACAATATCACCTTTATTCTGAAGTAAAATACTTTCCTACACCTTAAACTGAGCAATTCCTTTTTCATTTGAACTCACTCTTATCCATTAACACTTACAGCTGGTGCTAAAGTTTGTGTACTGGTGAACCCCAGAATTAACTTCATCTAGTTCTTCATCCATATTCTAACCACCCTGGCATCAGGAAAAAGACGGTATATGGAAAGATATATTCAGGACCTGCTACTCTTCCTGTTCCTGACTTAAGAAGCAAATTTAGGGTTCCTTGATACTGGAACTTTTATCATGTCTTTAATTTCATAGAAATCATAAGGCATACAGAAAGACTGTCTCTACAATAGCTTGATAATGAGCTACTAATGAAAGAAAGTGTATTCAAGAAAAAAAAAATCAGCACAACTTTGAGACTTACATATTAAATATTACTAGCACTAACATAAAGCCAAAGAAATAACAGTGCTTTAGAAGACAAAAGTAGTATTAATATTTTAAATACTGTATATAATTAAAAACGAGACAGAGAGGTTTAACATTAAAAAGAGTCAATTTTGTCCTACATCCCTCTTTAAAATACATTGATAAGTATTTGCTGTTCAAACTGGCAAACTAACTTTTAGACCATGCAAACACCCAGTGTTTCATAAACATGTAAGTTTTTACAAGACCAACCTCAAGGAAAGGCAGTGGGCGAGAAGGATACATCTTTTTCTCAAGCATACAAAACCCTTTTAATTCCCAACTAAAAAGGCTCTTCATAGCATTGAAAATTATAATGACTGGCTTGTGAAACTAATGACAGAATTTAAAATAGATTTCTTCAAGGTTAATGAATTCAAATTCCCATATCCAAAACCTTCCTGGCAGTAAAATACTCGCACTTTGGACCATTATTGGTATGATATTTCTAAATGTTTACCTCAGCACAAAATGCTGCATTATACATTTCCAAAAAATACATATTTTTCTGTGGATGTAATATACAAAGAACAGTCTTCTCTGCAGCAGCCTGCAGGCAAACTTTCAAGGTTTAAAAAGCAGCCTCCAGAGAAGCTTAAAAAGACGACAAAGTCAATTAAGTTATAAGAAATCCTTTATTTTTATGAAGAGGAAACATATTAGGAATTTTATTATCAGTCAGTGCTGTAGTGCACATTTCTCCTTTGCAATTTAGAAATCCTGACTTCTGTTGCAGATTAACAACTACAGTTCAAACAACTGAGGTGCTCCTTAGAGGAACACTATACTGGGTTTTCAGTCTGTTGAAAAACGGAATGTATCTTAATTTAGAGGCTGAAGCTTATTCCAAACTGTTTTATTACTTAGACCTTGATAAATATCTTAGAAAAAGATTTTATTATTACTGTGAAGCAAGACATTTCATACAATGCATAAAATTACCTACTGAACTCAGAGTAGGCTTCATCTTTGAAACAATCAATTCAAAATGCAATACCAAGTGTTACAGTGATAAATGAAGCAGTCAGAGTCTGTTGCAAGCACCTTTTACTGAATGACAAAGAACAGGAAACCTTCCACGGGTGTTGAAAATTATGAGGGAGCAAAGAAGGTGCTTAAATCCTATTTACTAAAAATAGAAACAATCATCAAGTTACGAAAGGAGCCTACATTTCATATGTCAAGCTCAACCTATGATGTGCAGTGTTTAAACCTCCACCATTTTATGATGAGCCTAGTAATCCACATTTTGGTCCATTATATTGCACCTGCTCTATATTTTACAGGTAAGATAAAAATTCAGGTTACATTAAATAAATCTTTTTAAACTCTTGGTGAAAAATTAAGCATTATATTAAAATGTATTTAATATGCTTACCACAATATTATGTTTTCCATCCTATTAACATTCCCACTAATTTTTCTCTGCTATTTGAGCTAAACATTGATAGTAGTGGGATAAAAAAATTTTGCTAATTCTGAAATCTTTAAACAAGACAAAATCAGCTTTTGAATATAAACTGGGGAGATATTACTGACACATTATATTAATAATGAAATTGTTGTACTTATGTATTAGTGGTATTTCAAACTTGCTTTCACTGTGCTATGGGCTCCCTCAGGGATCCTCTGTATCCTTTATGAAAAGCTCTTTTTCCTCCCTTTCTTACTTAAAATCACACTTCCAACAATTCAGGAAGAACGATTCTTGTAGCTTCCATGCATCTAAACAAAAGAGCACCATGTGCTCTAGGACATCTCTGGGAGATAAAGAACAGGACAATAATTTTGTGAGATGTTTGGGTTGCTAATATGTTATGCTTTGTCACTTATCCAGTCCAGCCCACTCACAGTGCAAATACGTATGTTAATAACAGCTGCTATCATACTTTCATCTTGATTTAATTATACAGGAAAAATTATATTTTTATATATATCTACATATATAAAAAAAGTTCCTTAGTACAGACAGTATTTGGTTATCTGCTTTCTGAATCTTACTCTTTTTGGGTCTTTTTGGCCCGATCATATGCGGCACCAGTAGCATCACAGAAAGGTATAAACAAAAAAGTGCCACTAAATTGTTATGAACTTCTTTATTAAATACAGGAATGAGTGATACTAGCCCTGGTATTGTCTTAATTAATTTTTTCTCTCAATCAAGGTCTTTTTTGTGGGATTCTTGTCACTTTTAGTTCTGCTGCACTTGTGGGAGGCTGGATTAAGGAGGGATATTTTATAACTCACCTGACATATCAAATGTTTTTCTTAATTTTACAGCTTTGGATAAAACATTTGCTTCACTTGATAAATAACTTGGACTGGGGACAAATATTTTGGCAGAAACAGTTATTGCCTTTGGAAATCAAAACCCCTGAGAACCAAATGATAAGGAGGAAACCACTTTGCAGGAATTTATCTTTATGTGGACATTTAATGCACTGGCTCATAGAATGATTCATGTTTAAATAGCTGAAAAGACAAATAACTTCAAGTCTAGAGAGAGAAAGAGGAAACATGTTAAGAGAGAAAGATTTAAATCTGGCTAATACTCTTGATATAGTTAAAAGAATTAAAGAAACCATTAAAGATGTAAAATCAGTACCTACTGTACAATCAATGAGGCTTCACAGACAGTACCAACTACAGGATAGACA